>NC_090267.1:8578712-8881742 GCF_040414725.1 Anabrus simplex
AATCATACGCAATAGCGCCCCAAACCATGATGCCGCGTTGTCTAGCGGTAGGGCGCTCCACAGTTACTGCCGGATTTGACCTTTCTCCACGCCGACGCCACACTCGTCTGCGGTGACTATCACTGATAGAACAGAAGCGTGACTCATCGGAGAACACGACGTTCCGCCATTCCCTCATCCAAGTCGCTCTAGCCCGGCACCATGCCAGGCGTGCACGTCTATGCTGTGGAGTCAATGGTAGTCTTCTGAGCGGACGCCGGGAGTGCAGGCCTCCTTCAACCAATCGACGGGAAATTGTTCTGGTCGATATTGGAACAGCCACATGCTGAAGAATGGCGGTTGACGTGGCGTGCGGGGCTGCCACCGCTTGGCGGCGGATGTGCCGATCCTCGCGTGCTGACGTCACTCGGGCTGCGCCTGGACCCCTCGCACGTGCCACATGTCCCTGCGCCAACCATCTTCGCCACAGGCGCTGCACCGTGGACACATCCCTATGGGTATCGGCTGCGATTTGACGAAGCGACCAACCTGCCCTTCTCAGCCCGATCACCATACCCCTCGTAAAGTCGTCTGTCTGCTGGAAATGCCTCCGTTGACGGCGGCCTGGCATTCTTAGCTATACACGTGTCCTGTGGCACACGACAACACGTTCTACAATGACTGTCGGCTGAGAAATCACGGCACGAATTGGGCCATTCGCCAACGCCGTGTCCCATTTATCGTTCGCTACGTGCGCAGCACAGTGGCTCATTTCACATCATGAGCATACCTCAGTGACGTCAGTCTACCCTGCAATTGGCATAAAGTTCTGACCACTCCTTCTTGGTGTTGCATTCGCTCTGTCAGTCAGTGTACATCAGGGTCGTATTCATGAACGAGACTTATACTTAGAAGGCGGTAAGTCGCCGATGTTCCGTACTTAAGTAGACTCTAACACAATGGCAGATATTGCTGATGTAGTGAAGAGATCCATGAAATTATTCAGTACGTTGTGCCGAATCCTCGGCGTATTATAAGAAATGCACGGAACTTAGTTGAATTTTATACAGAAAATGGGTTCAGAAAACGATATAGATTCGACAAATTCGTGGCCTTAATTAAGGTACAGCCCCCACCAGCATTTGCCTGGTATGAAAATGGGAAACTACGGGAAACGATCTTCAGAGCTGCCGACAGTGGGGTTCGAACCCACTATCTCCCGGATGCAAGCTCACAGCCGCGCGTCCCTAACCACACTGACAAATCGCTCGGTCGTTAAGATATTATGCTAAAATTATTGTTACTATAGCGCAAAGTTTTTACACTTTCTACTCTTCGTGTTATCTATTTAGGTTAAGGGATGATCCGCACAGATTAATGCATTTCTTTGGTAAATACAATAGCCTTTCACACTTCCATGGTTTTCAGATAACTTCCAAATTGATTCCCCTCATTTACGAGGAGTAAGCCAGCCCTCAGTATGTAGAATTATCAAAAGAATATCGAATATCGATCCTGACTGCCCGAAAGAGACCACAGTTTGTTTCGTTCCCAAATGAAGCTGAATGTCGAAATGATGCGCGACGTGTGTATACAAGATCCCGATTCCCTGGAGTGGTTGGAACTATTGATTACACCCATGTACCAATAATAAGTCCAGGTGGCAACCATGCTGAGGTTTTCCGTAATAGGAAAGGAATTTTTAGTTTCAATTGTCAGGGCATAGCCAACCACGAGATGAAGTTTATTGATTTCGTTTTCAGCCATATCTTTCTTCTCTTTCATAGTTCTAGCAACACCTCTCTTTCATAGTTGTTGAAGGCTGGCAATTTTTTCTTTCCATCCATCGTCAAGAAATAAAAATTAACTGTATTAAATGTATTGGATTGAGTTTAAAGTTCAATGCGATCTATAACGCAGGAGACAGCTGAATTTCTTCTTCTTCTAATTCTTTATTAAGAAAAAACATTGAGTGATGGGAGACGCTGCACTGCTCTTCCATTATTTTCATTGCAAACTTCATATCTAAAGATACGATCGCGTTGTTTGTGAGCTTATGTCATGAAGCGTGTGCTGCACATAAATATTTATACGAGTTCAGTTAATGTAAATACCTGTAAATTAATATTATATCATTTATTATTACATATGTATGATGTGTAATCCCCTACAGAATTGAAAAGCACATTGTAACATACACAATGGCTCTAGATAAGACGAGGTGATGGTAGACTATTCTATACATTATAACCAAGTTGTTAGGCACTCGAGAATTTACGAGAAGGTATTTTGGTAACGTATCTTTCTGGAAGCCTGGACAGGCACATAGGTGGTCTTGATGGTAGACGAGTTTTTACTTAGTTGGAGTCACGGTTTAACAGTATACTAGTGACCACGTGTTGTAAGCAGTCAACTGTTTCAACTGTGTTTTAAGATTGCAACCTCCATGTGGCGTGTGCTTACTGGTAAGCATTTGTTAAAGATGACGGCTTGTTGATGTTTACGGAGTGAAGTGTTTTGTTGTGAGGGCAGTGATTTAGGTTATGTGCATTTAATTTATAAATAATTGTAACTAAATCTGTGTACACAAGTTGACCACATTTAGTGTGCACACAACAGGACGCATAGATGAGGCGGATGGAGATCTCAACTAAGCAACCATGGACTCGCCTTTCTCTTCTCTGGGGCGCGTAATAAATTAAACAGTTCAGAAAAAGATTAATTGAAGAATGTTGGTATTAGAAGTGCAATGAAACTCTACCTTTTTAAGGGCTGGAGAAATTGGATGGCAAGAAGATGTTCGAAAGCTGCTAACAACTGGATGATTAATGAAGACCATTATGTACGCTATTATTGAAACAGTTTATGGATTCGTTGAAGACGACTGACGTATAGTATTACAGTATAATGAACAGAAAACAAGAGCTAATTCTACTCCGCGATGTAAGTGATCATAATGTTCTTAAAGTAGCAGCAACACCCGTAGACCCGAAATTCACTTTTCAACGAGTCTTGTGGAGTATTCGTATGTAACATTACCTGAGCGAGAAAACTTCGATTGCTCAACATTGTAGAAACTGATACAACAATACCTATATGCTTTCGAATTTGGGAGTTGCATGAGTAACATGTGCTACCGCCTACAAACTATCATAGCTAGGTTCTAGAAACATCACAATTACTGAAAAAAAGGCTGCATATTTTCTACGGATTTCAAACAAATCTTAAATTCAATAATGAAAAATAGATCTCATTTTTATCACTGCAAATTAAGAAATACTAGCCCATACCTCAACGGATTTACTTACCCCTACCGAAACATCGAGACTAATATTGAGGAAAATAATTTTGTTTCCTTTATAACATGCTTTGTAAATTTCAATCATCGCATTATCGGAAAGAAGATCGTCCGCTATTTTCTCCTGAAGAATATAAAAGTAACAAAGCAGAGACGAGGAAGTAAAGTGTATACGGAAATATTGCGTTGAACCTAACGATACACTTGCGTTAGAGCTTCCTGTAAACAAACGCTTACGCAGCTTGTCACAGCAATTAATTATGAATGTACAACCCGAATTTCTATGAACACATGCTGCTTGCAGTGTACATTCCGCTTGAGAAATGCTACCTTTCCATAGTCAGTTTTCATTAGAAGTAGCCGCATGCAGACGTTGTCAGTAATACTACAAAACCCAGATAAGAACGCTAATAGTGATTGGGATGGACCAAATCCAATGATAAAGGACGCTGGACAGCGCATAAGTAAATTAAGCAATGCATTTAATTTGCGAATTTCATTTTAATGTATTTTGGTATTCTTTGGTATGTGTACAATAGAACAACGTTTTTTATTTCAGTGAAATCGCGTTACAAGTGCCCATAATTTGGATATTCCATGATCCCCTCCCATTTACAATTGCCACGCCCTCTTCTGACTGTAGGCTGGGTTTTACTTTTTGATAACTTTCTAGTTCTAGGAAATAAAAGTCCATTAGTGAACCGCATAGACTATGTTGGAGCTTCTCATCAGTCGAAATAGTATGAAGAAAAGTTGCCCACAAGAATAGAAATATCCAAAATAGCACAAACGGCATCAGTACCAAAACTTGCCCAAGATTAGACAGAAAAAGACATAAGACATAATTATACCGTATGATGTACAGATAATATCTACGATCTGAATACCTTTAATCTAACTTCACAATTTTTTACAGGTAATCTCTTTAATCCAACTTCAAGTTATAGCAATATTAGGCTAGATGTTTCTTCAAGGTTTTTATGTTAGCTTATTATTTCGGGTTACTGAGTTGCTTGTCGTGGTTCTTGGTGCACGTATAATAAAGACAAGGAAACCTACAAACTCCATGGACTTCCAGGAGGAGTGATGCTTCTGATTAAGCCCATTTATAAGGATCTTGCCCATCCCGATTTATTGAAGAAATGTTTGCAAGGGAAAACCTAAAATGTAAACGAGTCTTGTAACAGTGTTATTTGGAGCCGTGTACCGGTACCTAAAATATTTTTGTTGGATATAAAACCTTAAAATTAGGAGTACATCATGCTATTTTATCATTTAATATGGGAAATTCAGGCATAATTAAAGTTCTAGAACAGCTGGGGATCCAACCAGGGTGGAATTCGCTCAGTGCGTTTCAAGCTTTTGATGTTCGTCGGACCAAAATGGAGGATAAAAAGCTGTTTATAGTGGAAGCCAAGATAAGAAAGTCAATGAGAAGAATGAAAAGAAGTCTGGAGGACAAGTAGAATGAGGAATATGCAGCAGGAGGGTTCTTGACTACACCTCAAGTAAGATTTATATAAGCTAAATTTTAAAGTTACGCTCAGTCAATAAACTATAAAAGGTAGAAATCTGAAATAATTATCAGTGATACTTCCACACCTTCTCTCTGTAAAGCTACCAGGTTATTTAAGATATGTTAATATATGAGAGCAGAAAAAAATGTTATTACTCAAATTTTTCATGAAAATTTTTTAAATTTGGAAAAAAATCCAAAACAATAACTATGCATCTAATCCTAAAACTAAAGACAGCATTGTAAAGAACAAATTTCATACAATAACACTATAAAGTTTGAAATCTTTAGGACAAAGGACCTTTTACCTGAGCGTACCTACAAATGGAGAAATTACCATTGTCAGCATAGGCAGTACGTACTCTCCTTAAAGCTATGTTTTAAACTGTATCCATGTTCTTTGAATTTAAACGTAAGCCCAAACCATAATACATTTATAAAAATTGCGTTCCAGCTACATGACTCGGGAATGTCCTCAGCATATCAGAATCTTTTGTAATGGTGATTCTGTGCTACAGTTGCAGACCGCACATCATACAGAAATCATTCATTGTACTCTAGGTTCTATGTAGATAGTTACTCTAGTATCAAGTCACCGATAGCAATTGTGGTTGCTGTTTGTTATACACACAACTTCGGTTTTTAAGTAACTGTACCGCAGACGAGGGTCTAACATAGGACTTCCGAGTTCATTCTAAACAACGTACAATTAGTCAGCTCAGTCATTGTTGTGATTTTTTAGGAATATACGT
Organism: Anabrus simplex; assembly: GCF_040414725.1. Taxonomy (NCBI): domain Eukaryota; kingdom Metazoa; phylum Arthropoda; class Insecta; order Orthoptera; family Tettigoniidae; genus Anabrus; species Anabrus simplex. Next base: position 8,584,258 of record NC_090267.1, read on the forward strand.
GTGGGGGAGGCTCTGGTGTCTTGCAGGACACCAACGCTCTTTGGGAATACGCATGAATCCTTAGTAGACAAATTAAGTAACAGTTCAATAGCTTACATTTACATACACGTCAAACTATGTAGCTTAATGAAAGTACCGCTTGATTCTTGTCTTAAACGTCGTATGTACACGTGTATTATTATCAATACGAATCGCACGGTTTAAAACTCGAAATTTTAGCACAAGCTTTACAAAAATGTGCTCTCAAAGTGATGACATAGCTTGAGAAAGAATTCACTAAGCCAACTTATGAGGAAGTCACAGAGTTTAACACAAAGAACGAAATCGTTGCAACGACTATCAATCCCTATGAATGGTTACTTAATACTCGTAAAACTGAGGAAAGTGACTCTTGTTGAACTTTAATCTGTATTCCCTGTAGGTAGTGCTGAAGGCCATTAGCAGCCTGAAAACTATGATCAACTTCGAAAGTAACGGTAATACTAATTTGCATGATCTGCAGTGAGCGCTCTGAGTCCTGCAAAGTCACATGTAGACCCTCACTAGAGCACAGCAGTAAATTTGCAAGACATTGCAATGGCAGTGGAATTCGAACATTTGACTCGGTTCGAGCAACAAAATGAGCTGCCTTTTGACAACGGAGATTGGGTTATGCGTGAATATGCAGAGAGGGAAAGCCCTTTTAGACTAGTACAGCTATATATTTCTCCATCTAATCACACAACGCGTCACATAAATTTGTTTTCTTCATAGAGCGAAAATAACACAAGTACCTACCGCCCTCAGTGTATTGAAACATATCTCCTATAGGTGTCAGCGGCTTATCTACTTTAAAATTTGTATACATGTGAGCAAGCGATTATTTTACTATTTTCATTCCCACACCAAACTGGTTTCTTGCACTCAATTCTATCCTACTGCTTTCATTCTGCTAACAGAAACGGATAAAATAATAGTTTATTGCTTTAAAACGAAAAGAATTAGTTCCACTCCTTATTTATACCAATGTGCAAGACTACTTTAAACCAGTAGATGTCGTAGAACAGCCTAATGCCAAACTATCAAAAGCGTACAAAAATCGGCACGCTGCACACATATCCACTCTAGCCTACTACATCCACTCTACGGCAACGATTGTTCCTAATACTTCGTCAGTCGACATCATCAAAACTATTAGCAAATATTACTCTTCACCTTCTTCCACGGTGCCGTTAAGCACTGAACAGCAACACTACTAGGACGAAGTGATTGTGTGTGGCATATTTGCGAACAGCCTTTCATTCATGGTAAAGATTATAAAGTGCGTGATCATTGACATCTGACAGGAATGTTTAGAGGACCAACTCATAGTACAGGCTTCACATCATTTTCTCACACGAGATCTCTGCGACCTACACAACCTTGCTGAACCCTGATTCCTTCGAACATGGAGCGTTATATAGCGTTCACTTCCTGCACTAGCGTTCAATTTTCTCCACTGTACTCTAGAGGAATATGTCTAGTATTCAAACAGAAAAGACTTGCGCATCACGGGACTTCACTTCCCCAATCCATCCAAAATCAGTCTCGTGCGTCACAAAGGCGTGTTTCGTTATGGATATGAATGTTCTTGACGAAGCAGTACTGCCTCCCCGACGTGCATTTCACAGCCTAATCACACAGAAAACCATTGTTGATGGCCAATGTGGGTGAGCGAAATGCGCACTCTAGGCGACTATGTCAGACCTCTGCCTAAATGGAGACGTATTACTTCTTGCAGACGTGTTTGAGAATTTTCGCATTCTCTGCAAACAAACCTACTGTCTAGTTCACACGACCTAGTCTGTCTTGGGACGCTTTACTCAAGTAAACAAAGGTGCAGATAGAGCTCCTTATCGACATAGACATGGTTAGTAAGTGTTGTTTATCTGTTCCTATAGGTACAACAACAAATACACGATGATCAACAACCAGATGCAGTCTCTTCCTATCAGCGTCTTCTAGTGGACACATTTTATGTGATCATGCCGAATTCGGTTTTCTTCCAGATGTTGACTTTGTCTACCCAGAACATATTCACGATGCAGACAAGGACTTCACGCTTTATCCTACTCACAGGGTCTCCCTCAGTTGTTCAATATGGGCGAATATAGGTACAACACCTTCTACATGCCTGCGTGAAATCAAATGGAGATTGGTCACATGAAAGATGAAATAATCATCAAGTTCGCAGGTCTTCGAGCAAAACATATGCTCTCGAAACCGAGCGCACATACCTTAACAAGCCGAAACGGATTAAGATATCGGTAGCCCACATTATGGGAGATAATGAAGACTGCCTTCATAAGAATACTGATCTTATATGCCAACAGTTTTCTATACGATCCCGTCGACATCACGTGTACACTGTGGGTCAAGTGAAAGTTGCGCTCTCTTCTGATGGCGACAAACGATGTATACTTAATGTTTCCACATTACCATGGGGACACTGCATATACCAGACATACTGTAACTGTTCTTATTTCATTTGCCTGGCCTCCTCTCAACTATCAAACATGTTCCTAGTCGTCATCGTTTTATTTCTAAGACATACAGTGAGCTAAATTACTTCTATCTCTCCCCGAACCACAATTCCATACTTAATAGACCTTGCGTCAGCGAGCAAATGCTAGTCAGAAAATAGCAATGGGCCCTGAGTTACAATTTGTGAGTATCTAAGGTAAGTCTCGAGAGTTAACCGGACATAAGATTAAAGCATAGCAGCCATTGTGTTAGGTTAAGCCGGGGTTTGAATATAAGTCTGAGCTTGCACGGTTAGCCCGAGCGTCGAACTCGAATCTGTAAGCTTGTTACCTTTTTGTGTGACGTCACTTGAGAGGGCGATTTGAAAAGTAGGAGCAGCACATTTTTCAAGCCTTTCCCGCCGTGACGTAACACGGTCAACAGCCAATCAGCGCTTGGTATAGATGCTGTGTAGCTCTCTACCAGCAAGAACATAGAGAGATTCTCCTTTTCTGAGAGAAATGCAGCGACTGTATTGAGATTCGCCGTGAAATTGTCGCGCGGTATGAACCAAAGTCAATGTCAGGGCAAATCATTCTGAAATTGTATCGATATTTCGAATAGAACTGCGATATGTTGATTGGCCATATCGACCAGAGAAGACAATGGTTCGCAGTAGTACCAGACATGATCTAGTAGATGGACCTCGTTCGACACCCGCTGGATTATCGGAAACTGTACTCACGTTCGGTATTGCGACCAATGACATCCGAACGCTAATCATCAAGTGGTCTTCATTCCTTCTGAGTTTCTGACCTGCCACACCGGAAAGAAAGAGGGCGCTGGCGAGGAAGATCTTAAAAGTTGCTCCGTCAACAGGGAACGTCATGAGCATTGTGTTTGCGCCGCAGTGCGCAATCATTAATGCCGGGCATGACAGTGTAGCAGCACACAAGGCTGGGCTTCAATGGCATATAGTCAGGATGTAGCTCCAAGCAATTGCGAGTTGACAAAAACATAGCTGGAACAAGTTTTTACAACAAGCAGCGATGGTTGCAGGACGAAGGGCATCTCTGTCCCTTCGTATTCAACTGCATAATTCAACGAAGGTTCGCTAATATTACGCGTGCCCTTCTTTTTGAAGGTACGTGGTACGTTCTTTCATATCGTGAATAGCAAAGGACTATAACCACGTGGTGTACCATGGAAAAAATTAGCTTGAAACATTTTTGTTGGAATAGCTATGCTCCGTATTCCTTCCCATTCCTTGTAAGAAAAATGGGGGTTCATTTCACTGAACATGCTGAATAATGTGTGTAAGAGAACGGCTGATGAAGCAAAGATCACGAGGAAAGTGCTAATTGCCAGATAACTCTATAGCTAACTTGCTTTATACTCACCTTTGTAAGTCCCCAGCCCACAATGGTTGCAGATCTACCAACAAGAATAGATTCATCCGATCGAGGAAGACGGGCAAGTGCAATGGTAACTCCATTTATGGGCCACGGCTTATCAACCTGTAAAATTCCAGCAGTGATTATAACCACAATGAAAATTAAACCGTTAGTGTGCAGTTTAAGAGACTACTCCAAAATGTTCAGGGATTAAAAATAAATTGCAAATACAAGTAAACAGTACATGTTTGTTAATTACATAGGGAAAGCTGAAAATAAATAGATATAATGAAGAGACCAATGACACCATGAAACCTGAACTGAAAAATAAAGGAACTAATGACAGGGAGCTGCAAATAACGAAGCTCACGGCTAGAGAAAGACCAAAGACAGTCAAAACCAGTCCCCTGGGGACCTTTCTAAATACAGAAAATAACGAACGGCAAATATTGAACAGAGCAAGATGGCTAAAAATTAAACGCCCATCCAATGCAGAGGCGCAATTAATTCAGACGCGTAGACCAATATGCTTCGCTGGTCACTTGGACTGACCCGGCTAGATCATGTGAGCAATATAGAAATCCGGAGATTCATGGGAGTTGCCTCAATGCGTGAGACGTAATAAGTAGAAAAGGTTCATCCATTGTACAGGTGGCACTTGGCATCACGACGTCTGGGAATAGACCACGTGGCCTTCAAGAAGACGCGCTATGTTCATCTTGTTCCAAATGATGCGCTTAATTGTAGATAGGGTTGTAAACCAACGGACCCTGCTAAGATGATGATATTGATGATGATTTTAGATTTTCATTTAAATGTTTAACATTTCCTGGACTACGTTAGAATTTTTAAAAGGCCTGGAATGAAGAAGTTAGTCACCAATAGTAATAAGAATTGCCATCACGGTGCCCAGCCATCCACTCCTTTTGCGTTTGCCAAGCCTCGCGCACACAGACTGTTAACCTCGGTTAAAACTGGAGGATCTGACCAGAACGAATCCCGTCAAAGATCCGTTATCAGACGACGTGTGAATTTACAAACAGCACAGCGTTTATGTGCACGGAAAGTGAAAAGGATGGGGGAGAATTACTGTCGACGTGCGGAGAGGACAACAACAATCATGTTTAGAAAGAAGAGCGGCACACCTCTCTCCTCATCCATTCCGGTTCTTCCTTGACATCCCCCGCAACAGCTCTTCAGTCTCACAAACAACAGGAAAGATATCGGACGGAGGGTCAAAAGGAAACTAACTGGTCAACAGAACTATTGGAAAGGAAAATACGGGAACATAGAATATTAAGGTGATCAGGGATTTAAATAAGACTATGTAGTGAGGTTTTTAGATCCTAGTGGCTGGACATAAGATAAGGAACTGCACTCAGATGACCTTCACTTGTACCGCAATGGTACATATCAGTCTTTAAAAGGATTACAGGAGTGGGCTAAGGAGCGGTGATGACAGTGTAGGAAGCTAGAAGTCAAGTACGGATGTTAGTAGTAAATTGTAAAAGCTAGGAATAGTGAATCGATTTACATTTACCACAAATTGTAACAGCTATTCAATCATGGCCGAGACTTGATATTAAGGATGCAAACATTTTCTCACGGAATTGTAGTGTTTATCGTAGAGACAGAATAGGAACGACAGGATAAGGATTATTCATATTGATGAGAGAATATTTTGTAAGCTACGAAAAACTTAAGGATTAGAAACATGCTGCAAGGCGCATCTCTAATGATAACACGCGACATGACGATTTTGAGCTGTTCTGATCTGGTAAAAGTGACGCTGATATAGGATTATTCGATGATACAGAAATGGACGTTAATGTAACAGGTGAGATGATTTTATTAAATGTTAAGAGGGACTGTAATGCGAACGACGGAAAGCAAGTAAATTATGAAATATCAAACGGTTGATAAGAAAGGCATGGGTAATTTTTAATGAAAATATTGTGATCAGTGGAGAATGATAAGTAACAGGGGCGGCTATAACGTAGTTGTGACAAGATTTATGTAACTTCAAAGCTGGAAAGGAATGGCAAGATCCGCTACATCATTACAGAGAAATGAAGACATTAGCGAGGGATGGCAGGCTGAAAGGAAATGGAGAAGTTCAATGTACTGCCGGGAATGATAATAAGTACCACTCATTACTTTTACGGTCCTCGTGGACACCGAGGTGTCGGAATTTAGTCCAGCAGAAGTTTACTGACACGAGTCTGATGCATTTGAGCATCTTCATATACCAGCGAACTGAGCGAGGATCTAACCTGCCAACTTGATGTCAGAAGGCCAGCGCCTCAAACGTCTGAGCCACTCAGCCCATCAACCAGGAAATTGAATGAACGGCACGGAGTAACATTAGGTGTAGGATATCAAATCCCCAGGTAACACCCAGAAAAGGGGCTTACGATCGTGAAAGGACACCGCCTAGTCGCCAAATACAGGGGCCAAACAAGCTGAGAGGAATATAAGCAATGCTACCAAAATAAAACAAGAAGGAAACGTAACATAGAATAAACTCAATAAAGCAAATAAGAGAAAACGCACTTACCTGGTATCAAGATACACCCGGGAGACATTCCGACACTGGAGCCCAGAGGAAAGGGAACTAACTCCACACCCATACCCATTCTGTGGAATACGGCACATAACGGGCGATATGCCTAGCAATCATCGGAGTGTAGTGTAGATACATTGTAGTATAGATACAGTACATTTAGATAGTGCCGTATCCTGCCTGCTATATTCGTGTGTTATCTTTCGTGTGTATCTATTAGACCCTAATACTAATAATAATTTGTCTAAGCATTTAGCTTCGTTGGTAATCTTTGAGTACAGTAGTTCTTGCAAATTTCATTTCTGTTGTGCTTAGTAGTGACATACGGTACGGTACCGGTATCGTAATTAGGATACGTCTGAAAGTAGTTTAAAAATTACTGTAGTGTACTGTACAGTAGTATACGAGTAATATCCTATTAGAATTTAGTGTACTCATTTTATTATTGTAAAATATTTGTGTAGTACTGGTGTAGTAGAGGTATCCGTAGAAACTCTTACTAAAATACTGTTGTTGTAATTAGAATAGGCTTAATTGCAGTTTGGAATTGTGTAGTTCTTGTGTAGGATATTACTTTCGATATTCAGTAATTAACAGCAGTTTTTATCCTGTTAGGGGTTGTAGGATAAAAAAAATAGAGCACGACTAAGTAGTATTGTAGTGTAGTCGTATATTAATTACCTTATTGTTGTGTACTATCCCAGACAATATATCCCTCCGTTCATTTATTTTTTTGCAAATAAGTTACTTTATTTTTTAATTTATAATTTTTCCCCCGTAAAGAATGGCTAAGGAGCGCGAGTGTACTTATTGTGGGTGTGGTGAGGCATTGAGGGGTATGAGGGAGGAGTTGGAAAGATTGAGGGAGATAATTAGGATTCTCACAGAAGACAGGAAGGAAGATAGGACTCCCTCAAACAATGTACAGGTTACAGTAGGTGTACAAGAGGGAGGGGAAGGAAAGGGAGGAGTTGTAGAAGACAGGTGGTCTAATGTTCTAAGGGGAAGGAGATTGAAGGCCAAGGGCTCTATTCAGGATCAGAATTCAGGACAATGTGTCTGTGCGAAATCGGTACGAGTCACACCAGGTAGAACAACAGAGGGAAGATGAGGGACAGGAAACTGTTGCTGAGATGCATGGAAGTAGGAGGAAGGGAAAATGTAGGAAAGGGAAATGTAGAGTAGAGGATAGGAAAAGACAGGTGGAACAGGGTCATGGGAAGGAGAAAAGGGAGGAGGAAGTAGCTTCTGCAGCTATCAGGAAAGATAGGGCTGACCAGGAGGGGAGGGGATCAAATGAGGTGGGTAGGGTTGAGGCTCTGGTCATGGGGGATTCCATCGTTAGACACGTGGGGAAAGTGTGTGGAGGAAAGGGAACCAGGGTAGAATGTTATCCAGGAATTAGGTTGAGGCAGATGTTGAGGAAAGTAGAAGAGAGGGAGGAGGGGAAGGAGAAAGTGGTAGTGTTTCACGTTGGTACCAACAACGTAAAGCAAGCTGATATAAGTACCAACATAGTTGGAGATGTGTGGGATCTGGTAAATGCAGCACGGGTGAAGTTTAAGAAAGCGGAGATTGTTATTAGTGGAATACTGTGTAGGAGGGATACTGACTGGAGGGTGATTGGGGATTTAAATGAGACTATGGAGTGGGTATGTGGGAAACTGGGAGTGAAATTTCTAGACCCTAATGGGTGGGTAGGAGATAGGGATCTGCGCTCGGATGGCCTTCATTTAAACCGCAGTGGTACGTATAAGTTAGGAAATTTGTTTGGAAGGGTAATAGGGAGGTACATTCAGGGAAACGGGATGGCCTAGGGAGCGGTGATAAGGGAACAGGGAACTGGAAATCAAGTAGGGATGACATAATTGTTAGTGCTGAACTGTAGAAGTATTGTAAAGAAAGGAATAGAATTAAGTAATTTAATAGATATATATTTACCAGATATTGTAATAGGAGTTGAATCATGGCTGAGAAATGATATAATGGATGCAGAAATGTTCTCACGGCACTGGAGTGTGTATCGTAGAGATAGGATAGGAAAGGTGGGAGGGGGAGTTTTCATTCTGGTGAAAGAATAATTTGTAAGCTACGAAAAAGTTAAAGATGAGACACATGAAATTCTAGGTGTAAGGCTCATTTCTAAAGATAATAGGCAACCTAATATATTTGGAGTGTACAGATCGGGAAAGGGTAGCACTGATGCGGATTCGGAATTATTTGATAGGATAGTCAGCTATGTGGGAAACGACATGGAAAGAAATGTGATTGTAGCGGGAGATCTGAATTTGCCAGATGTAAATTGGGAAGGAAATGCGAACGACAGGAAGCATGACCAACAAATGGCAAATAAGTTAATATGGGAAGGACAGCTGATTCAGAAAGTGATGGAACCAACCAGAGGGAAAAATATCCTGGATGTGGTGCTGATAAAACCAGATGAGGTCTATAGGGAAACTGAAGTAATAGATGGTATTAGTGATCATGAAGCTGTTTTTGTGGTAGTTAAAAATAAATGTGATAGAAAGGAAGGTCTTAAAAGTAGGACTGTTAGGCAGTACCATATGGCTGATAAAGCAGGTATGAGGCAGTTTCTAAAAAGTAACTATGATCGGTGGAAAACGGTAAATAAAAATGTAAACAGACTCTGGGATGGGTTTAAAGAAATTGTTGAGGAATGCGAAAACAGGTTTGTACCTTTAAGGGTGGTAAGGAATATTAAAGACCCACCTTATTATAATCGAGAAATAAAGAGACTAAGAACGAGGTGCAGACTGGAAAGAAATAGAGTTAGAAATGGCTGTGGAAGTAAGGAGAAATTGAAGGAACATACTAGAAAATTGAATCTAGCAAAGAAGGCAGCTAAGGATAACATGATGGCAAGCATTATTGGCAGTCATACAAATTTTAGTGAGAAATGGAAGGGTATGTATAGGTATTTTAAGGCAGAAACAGGTTCCAAGAAGGACATTCCAGGAATAATTAATGAACAAGGGGAGTGTGTATGTAAGGATCTTCAAAAGGCAGAAGTATTCAGTCAGCAGTATGTAAAGATTGTTGGTTACAAGGATAATGTCGAGAGAGAGGAAGAGACTAAGGCCAAAGAAGTAATAAAATTTACATATGATAACAATGACATTTACAATAAGATACAAAAGTTGAAAACTAGAAAAGCGGCTGGAATTGATCAGATTTCTGGGGATATACTAAAGACAATGGGTTGGAATGTAGTACCATATCTGAAGTACTTATTTGATTATTGTTTGGTCGAAGGAGCTATACCAGATGAATGGAGAGTTGCTATAGTAGCCCCTGTGTATAAAGGAAAGGGTGATAGACATAAAGCTGAAAATTACAGGCCAGTAAGTTTGACATGCATTGTATGTAAGCTTTGGGAAGGCATTCTTTCTGATTATATTAGACATATTTGTAAAATTAACAACTGGTTCGATAGAAGGCAATTCGGTTTTAGGAAAGGTTATTCCACTGAAGCTCAACTTGTAGGATTCCAGCAAGGTATAGCAGATATCTTGCATTCTGGAGGTCAAATGGACTGTATCGCGATTGACATGTCTAAAGCATTTGATAGGGTGGATCATGGTAGACTACTGGCAAAAATGAGTGCAATTGGACTAGACAAAAGAGTGACTGAATGGGTTGCTATATTTCTAGAAAATAGGTCTCAGAGAGTTAGAGTAGGTGAAGCTTTGTCTGACCCTGTAATAGTTGAGAGGGGAGTTCCTCAGGGCAGTGTTATCGGACCTTTATGTTTTCTTATATATAAATGATATGAGTAAAGGAGTGGAATCGGAGGTAAGGCTTTTTGCGGATGATGTTATTCTCTATAGAGTGATAAATAAGTTACAAGATTGTGAGCAACTGCAACGTGACCTCGAAAATGTTGTGAGATGGACAGCAGGCAATGGTATGTTGATAAACGGGGTTAAAAGTCAGGTTGTGGGTTTCACAAATAGGAAAAGTCCTCTCAGTTTTAATTACTGCGTTGATGGGGTGAAAGTCTCTGGTAAGACCCCAACTAGAGTATGGTTCCAGTGTATGGGACCCTCACCAGGATTACCTGATTCAAGAACTGGAAAAAATCCAAAGAAAAGCAGCTCGATTTGTTCTGGGTGATTTCCGACAAAAGAGTAGCGTTACAAAAATGTTGCAATGTTTGGGTTGGGAAGAATTGAGAGAAAGAAGAAGAGCTGCTAGACTAAGTGGTATGTTCCGAGCTGTCAGCGGAGAGATGGCGTGGAATGACATTAGTAGACGAATAGGTTTGAATGGCGTTTATAAAAGTAGGAAAGATCACGATATGAAGATAAAGTTGGAATTCAAGAGGACAAACTGGGGCAAATATTTATTTATAGGAAGGGGAGTTAGGGATTGGAATAACTTACCAAGGGAGATGTTCAATAAATTTCCAATTTCTTTGAAATCATTTCGGAAAAGGCGAGGAAAGCAACAGATAGGGAATCTGCCACCTGGGCGACTGCCCTAAATGCAGATCAGTATTGACTGATTGATTTGATTGATTGAAGCACAAACAACAATTCAGGGCGCGCGTTAAGTATAGAGCCAATGTCTCGGAGTAATCAAGGACCAATAAAAGTTCATTTCCTAAAAAGTGGCTAAGAATAAGTTACTCCAGAGTAATATACCAGTTGTATGGTTTTTAGTCGGCAGTTTCGAGGTAAAATACAGGCCCAGCTTTAAAAGTTTATAAGGTAACAAAGTCAGATAATATTGTGGAAAGCATTACTGGCAGTAATATAACTTATTGGAAGTGGATATACAGGTACGTTAAGGCAAAAACTGGTTCCAGGAGTGATAAATGACCAAGGGAAGTGTGTATGTGAGCATGTACATCAGGCAACAGTATGTAAAGATATTTAGGCACAAGATCTGACTAACATTGGTACGTACCGATATTTTCCTCTCATAATAATGATATTTACAAACGGATACAAAACTGAATGCTAGAAAAGCAGCTGGGATTTATAAGATTTCAGGCTATGGCTTGGGATATTGCGTCAAATTTCAGCTACTTAATTGAATTCTGTTTGAATGAACGAGCTATACCAAATGAATGGAGAGTTTAAATAGTAGCTCCCGTGTACAATGGAAACGGTGAAAAACATAAAGTAGTAGCCAGTCTGCTTGACATGCGTTGTTTGTAAGCGCTGGGGAAACGTTCCTTCTGATTAGACACGTTTGCAAAATTACTACCTGGTTTGATAAAAGACAATTAGGGTTTAGCAAAGGATATTCTTGTGAAGCTCATCTTGTATGAAAGATAAGGCAGATATTTTAGATTGAAGAGATCAAATTGGCTATCGCTATCGACCTGCCCAAGGATTTTCATAGGGTAGATCATTTGGGATTACTGGCGAAAATGAAGGCTATTGGACCAGACAAAAGAGTGGTTGAATGGTTGGATACATTTCTAGAAAATAAAATTCAGTGAATTAGAGTAGATGGAGTATTGTATGATGCCTTAATAATTAAGCGGGGCTGGGGGAGGGATCCCACGGGGCAGTATTCTTGGACCTTTACGTTTTCTTATACATAAAAATGATAATCACAGATGTGGCTATTTGCGGATATAAGCTACTGGATACTGGGTGACCTGGAATGTTGTGAGCTGGACGAAAAACAAGGGCATGAAAAGTGACAGCAGAAGTCCTCCTACTGTATTGAGAAGTGACAGCACCTCACTGTAAGTACCTAGGAATCTTCACGTGAGCGTGAATGAGCCTGGTTAGGATGTAAAGGAGAGGGAGTACAAGTCTCTGGTAAGACCCGCACCAGAACTACTTGATATGGGAAGTGAAAGGAAAGCAGCACGATTTCTTCCGGGCGAATTCAGACAAAGGTGTAGAGTTATGTTGCAATTTTTGGGCTGGGAAGACTTGGGAGTAAGGAGACAAGCTGCTCGACTAAGTGGTATGTTCCAAGCAGTCAGTGGGGGGAATTGGCTAAACGAAGCTATTCAAAGTGAGAAAGATGTTAATATGAAGGTAAAGTTGGAATTGAAGGAACAAATTGGGGCAAATATTCATTTCTAGAACGAGGAGTAAGCGAGTGTTCGGCAAATTTCCAAGATTTTTTACTACATATAAGAGAAAACAACCGATAGGAAATCTGCGCAACAGACCTAAATATATACCATTAATTAATTGACTGATGACTGTGCTTCCATTGATAATCATCAGTAGGCAGCACCGGAATGCCAATTAAGAAGTCAGATGATCAGACCACAGAGTTGGAGTATCCCCAGACATCGGATACCCTGCCTGCACTGTCTTGTCCACGCCTTAACAGTGTCTGACACAACACCCTCACGATACTTTCAAAGTTCAGATTTCAAAACCTGCTCACTGCACAATCCCATCCCCCACAAAGACTAGTATCTGAAACAGTTATTTTTGGTTCTTGAAGGGATTGATTTACCCTTACCCAACGGTCACCAGCTCGATTCCATGCTAGATCAATATTTTTTACCTGGATATCAGGGCTCTTTCTAGATAAACTCGCCTTATATGTGAACAATGCATGACCTATTTATGGTGAGATAGTGGACCCGGTCTAGAAAGCCGTGCGTCATATTGTAATCTGCAGGACTTCGGGTTGAGCAGCGATCACATGGTACGCCAAGGCCCATCTCAGGTGAAGCGCCATGGACTGTGTCTAAATTTATCTTTAGGCCCTATTTTAAATGTATCTATAAACAAATGTATTTCTGTGGCAAGTAAGCAGTCAGGGAGCAACTACTAGGCACTCGACATTGTTCCACTACAACCCACAGACCGGCGCTGAGAATCCAGTGGTGGTGGTGAGGTCCTGTGTAGGGTGGTTGTGTGACACTATCTTGTTGCTGACTGTACATACCTTGATAAGAGCGATACCATGTGACATTATCTTGGTGTTGCCTGTACATACCTTGATAAGGGCAGTGTTATCTGACAGTATCTTAGTGTTGACTGTACATACCTTGATAAGAGCGATATCATGTGACAGTATCTTAGTGTTGACTGTACATACCTTGATAAGAGCGATGCCATGTGACAGTATCTTGGTGTTGACTGTACATACCTTGATAAGAGCGATGCCATGTGACACTATCTTGGTGTTGACTGTACATACCTTGATAAGAGCGATGCCATGTGACACTATCTTGGTGTTGACTGTACATACCTTGATAAGGGCGATATCATGTGACAGTATCTTGGTGTTACTTTACATACCTTGATAAGGGGGGTGTCATCTGACAGTATCTTGGTGTTACTTTACATACCTTGATAAGGGCGATATCATGTGACAGTATCTTAGTGTTGACTGTACATACCTTGATAAGAGCGATATCATGTGACAGTATCTTGGTGTTGACTGTACATACCTTGATAAGGGCGATATCATGTGACACTATCTTGGTGTTGCCTGTACATACCTTGATAAGGGCGGTGTCATGTGACACTATCTTAGTGTTGACTGTACATACCTTGATAAGGGCGATATCATGTGACAGTATCTTGGTGTTACTTTACATACCTTGATAAGGGGGGTGTCATCTGACAGTATCTTAGTGTTGACTGTACATACCTTGATAAGGGCGGTGTCATGTGACACTATCTTGGTGTTGACTGTACATACCTTGATAAGAGCGATGTAATGGGGAGGCTTCCTGTCTTCCACTATCTTCGTGGATCGGCGCTGGACCCCTCCTCTATATCGATAGGTGCTGCCTGCTCGAAGTATGATTCGCGGCTCTCCGCTGGAACCGCCTAGACGAGACAGTTATACGTGAGCTGAAAACTGAACTAAGAATTGTGCTCACGTAGGGTAATAGAACTAGTCATTTTAGAAAGGAACTTACTCCAAATTTGCAGAAAGCGAAATAAAGAGTCTACCTTGCGCGTTTGATAATTCAAACGATCATCAGTATGAACACAAGTAGGGTCATACTAATGTAAGTTCTAGGCATGGAATACACTATTTTTGGCCCAAGTTAAAGTAAGCAAGCTCTAAAATTGGGCATAATACCCTTTCATAACTGAATTGCATGCTCGAAGTAAAACAGTAAACCATAATTGCTTTCCTGGTATACCGTAAATTCATATTTTCTCTTATGAAACGCAATACAACACATTTCAGTGAAGGCCCTGGTCATTGCACAGTGCTGGTCGAAGGCAGGCCAGTGGTTACCTAGAAAATGAGTTGAAATAAATATTTCAGTATTGTCCACGAGCCTGCTGTTCATTAGGCTATAAGTTATTCCTTTATCTGACTGTGAATACAAGTCAGGTCTTCGGTTCAGAGGGCTCCGGATTCGATTCTGGTAAACTTTAACTGTGTTCGTGTTTGTCTTAATTTATTTCTCTTCAACTACAGACCATACCACATCATCAGCCACCACACCACAACATCAGCCACCACAGACACATCCTATAGTGAATACTTCTCTCGGATACGGTTGTCGTCAGGTAGGGCATCCAGCAGTAAAACTAGTCCATATCGACATCGAAATAAAGTGGGGAATAGACCGGACAGAAGAATAAGAAGAAATGGTGTTCATTTGCAGCTCGT
Organism: Anabrus simplex; assembly: GCF_040414725.1. Classification (NCBI taxonomy): domain Eukaryota; kingdom Metazoa; phylum Arthropoda; class Insecta; order Orthoptera; family Tettigoniidae; genus Anabrus; species Anabrus simplex. Next base: position 8,599,285 of record NC_090267.1, read on the forward strand.
GTGGCTTTCAGTGCAAAGACATCAGTATCCTGGGTCCACTAGAAAGTTCAGAACTGTGGAAGTAATGAGGACATAGAACATTAACGGAAACAATAACAATATTTTGAGGATGGATGACAGCAGATGAGCAAGAAAGATTTGGAACGAAATAATAAAAGAGAAGAAGAAATCAAAGAAAGAGTTGTTTTGGAAGCAATATGTTAAATATGGAAGGAATAACTGGCCATATCGGCCAGAGGAGAGGAAGGAGTATTGAGAAGAAAGAAAGTGGAATCACCAAAGGCTGAGGCACGACATCTCCGGCAGGCCATCAGGGGTTGAGAGTGGTGAGTGTGAGAGGTGTAAGGAAGAGGGAGGGCGGTAGGCCAGTGAATACACATGGCACTAGCCAGCAGAGCATTTCAATACACGTGGTGGCTCGTATCGCACTCCCATAGTGGATAGAGATGTTTGTACACCACAGGCTCAATAGCAACAGCAGTAGCAATACGCCTGACCCTAAATCAATCAATCAATCAATCAATCAATCAATCAATCAATCAATCAATCAATCAATCAATCAATCAATCAATCAATCAATCAATCAATCAATCAATCAATCAATCAATCAATCAATCAATCAATCAATCAATCAATCAATCAATCAATCAATCAATCACCACTGATCGGCGTTTAGGGCTGTCGCCCAGGTGACGGATTCCCTATCAATTGTTCTCCCAGATTTTTCTCAAATTTTTCAAAGGACTTGGAAATTTATCGAAAACCCCCTTGATAACATATCCCAATCCCTTAATCCCCGTCGTATAAATGAATATTTGCCTCAGTATGTCCTCTTGAACTGCATCTTTCGATCATGGCCTTTCCTACTTTTAAAAGTTCCGCTCAAAAGTATTCGCCTACTTTGACACCCCGGAACATACAACACACAGTAGTGGAGCACCTCGTCTCTTTAACCCCAACTCTACTGCTACTGCTTGTCGGAAATCACCAATAACAAGTGGTGATCTTCTCCAGTCCTCGTGTCGAGCAGTCCTTACCACAAGCCCTAAATACTCACATAACCTTGTGAAGAGATGTGTACCCCCTTAATGTCATTATCCCAATCGAAGTCATAACACCTACGTACTTACAGTTTCCGCCATCACCTCATCAACAGTGTAATTAAAACTGAGAGGATTTTTCTCTTGGTGATACCGCTAGCCAATTCACAGTCCTCCTGCAGCTCATTTCTAACACCATCCGCCAATTTGCGATTCCCGTTCTTTAATCATATAATTCTTATGTATAAGCAAACATAAAGGTCCTCTAATACTGCCCTGCGGGCCCCAGTCCTAGGTATTACAGAGCGATATAACACTTCAGTTCTATTTCTCTGAGTTCTAATTTCTTGAAATATAACAACCTATTCAACCATTCTTTTGTCTAGGCCAACAGCCTCGTTTTTATCAGTAATCGCTCATGATCAACCCTATTAAAAGCCGTGGAGAAGTCAATAGGTATGCTGTCCATTAGGCCTCGTGAATCTAAAATAACTGCTATATCTTGCTGGAATTCTACAAATCGATCTTCACTAGAATAACCTTTCCTAATCCTGAACTGCCTTCTATCAAACCAGTTAGTTATTTTGCAAACGTGTCAAATATAATCAGAAACAATGAGAGCTTACGAAATACACGGATCCAGTTGACTGGCGTGTAATTATTCGCTTTATGTTCGATAATATTTCACTTATACACTGGGCTATTATTGAAAATGACCAATCATTTGGTATCGCTCCTTTAAGCAAACAGTACCATAAAATAATTCAGATATGGGATATCGTCTTAAACAATAGTCTTTCCCCAGAAATCTTATCGATTCCTGCTGCCTTTCTAGCTTTCAACTCGCATATACACTCCCCTTTAACATTATGAATGTCCCTTCTGGAAACTGTTTTCACTTACAGTATCTATTCATATCCTTCTGTTGTGTTTAACAATTGTGCTTGCCATCATGTTATCCTTCACTGACTTTTTCGCTAAATTCAACTTCCTGGGAAATTGCTTCAATTTCTCCTTACTCCCGCAACCATTCCTAACTCTATTTCTTTCTAATCTTCACCTCAGTCTTAATCTCTTTGTATTCACAGTATTACACAAAAGGCCCTTAATATTTCTTAATACTTTCAATGGTACATACCTGTTTTCAAAATCCTCAACAATCCCATAGGCTGTTCGCATTTTTATTTACGACTAGCAAATGTACCCGCGCTTTGCTACGGTATTCTACATTGTGTAACGGATATCGAAGTAAATTACTGTACACGCAATGAATATGATTTTTTAAATTGCACGTCTCCTAGTGTTTTCCAGAAACAGCAGGGGGTGGTCCCCGTACGTTGTTTCCAATGTACACTGCGAGAGGCAGAATTGTGTTGGTAACGGCAGGCTGACTTGCCTACTGCCATTCACAATCGAGTAGAGAAGTTTTCACTATAATGGCAGGCCCCATTACCTACTGAGCATGGCAGACCCGTTCCCTACTAACAGACAGATTACAATTGAGGAGATTTTACTATAATGGCAGGCATCTTCCCTACCACCAATCAAGTTCTGCTGTTATCATTATGACAGGCCCTTTGCTTAATGCTAGTCACGCCGAGTTGGTGAGTTTCCACTATGCGTAATGCCAGGCACATTTTGGATGGTAGCCTAAATTGGTTTATATTGGTGGGCTCACTTGCCTACTCCCAAATACAACCGGTGAGGGGAGTTTTGAACAAACTGCATCCACTCTTGACTTCTAGCAGTCAAATCGAGAAAGGAATATTGTTCATTACAATAGTAGTCCCTCCTTACTAATGCCAGTTACACAGGAGTTGGAGAAGGATCCCAGTCCTATCGCCAGTAAAAATCGATGTAGAGAGTAATGATTACAATAGCAGACGTCCCTCAGCTGAGAGTCACTATCGATTTGTAAAATATTAATTATAATGGCAGACGCACGCTTTCTACATCGCTACAAATCGACATCAATGAACATGTAGATCGACATACGATATATGCATGTTTACAATATTGCAAAGCGTCGTTTACAGAATAACTGCTGCTAAATCATAAGTCATATCGACAAACGGATTGTACCATAAGATGCCACATTTAGCGGTCTAAATGGCTGGTACATTATATTTTCTCCTATCGCATCTATTTATGGGTAAGATTGAGTTAGATACGTAAATCTGAGTGAGGTTTTCTCTCAGTGCATTACTTTTGGATATTTTTCATACAGAATTTGGTTTACATATAGATACTGTTTGTGTACAATTAGATTTTTCTACCTTTCGTATCCTCCTCTGCGAACCATGTGACCTTGTCGCGGTGGGGAGGCTTGCGTGTCCCAGTGATGCAGATAGCCGAGCCGCAGGTGCAACCATATCGGATGGGTATCTGTTGAGAGACCAGACTAACGAATGGTTCATCGAAAGGGGGGTAGCAGCCTTTCGGTAGTTGCAAGGGCGGCAGTCTGGATGATTGACTGATACGGCCTTGTAATAATACTCAACATGGCTTAGCTGTATTGATAATGCTACACGGCTGAAAGCAACGGGAAACTACAGCCGTAACCACCTCCCGAGGACATGCAGCTCTCTCTGTATGAATGATGTACTGATGATGGCCTCCTCCCGGGTAAAATATTCCGGAGATAAACTAGTCCCCCATTCGGATCTCCGGGTGGGGACTACACGAGAGGGGGCGATCATCAGGAAGATGGATCCTGACATTCTGCGAGTCGGAGCGTGGAATGTTAGGAGTTTGAATCGTTGTGGTAGGTTAGAGAATCTGAAAAGGGAGATGGATAGGCTAAAGTTAGATGTAGTTGGTGTAAGTGAAGTACGTTGGCAGGAAGAACAGGATTTTTGGTCAGGCGACTACCGAATTATCAACACAAAATCGAACAGGGGAAATGCAGGAGTTGGTTTAATAATGAATAAGAAAATAGGGCAGCGGGTAAGCTACTACGACCAGCATAGGGGAAGAATCATTGTCGTCAAGATAGACACCAAACCAATGGCCACCACAATAGTGCAGGTCTATATGCCTACTAGTTTAGCGAATGATGAAGAAATCGAAAGAATATATGAAGAGAAGATTTAATACAATATGTAAAAGGTGACGAGAATATAATTGTGATGGGAGACTGGAATGCAGTGGTAGGCCGAGGAAGAGAAGGTAGTACAGTAGGAGAATTTGGATTGGGACAAAAGAACGAAAGAGGAAGTCGGCTGGTTGAATTCTGCCAATACTTGGTTCAAACACCACAAACGACGGATGTATACGTGGACGAGACCTGGAGACACTGTAAGGTAAAAATAGACTTCATTATGATTAGGCAGAGATTCAGAAACCAGGTGTTGGATTGCAAAACTTTCCCAGTAGCAGACGTGGACTCTGACCATAACTTGGTCATGAAATGCCATCTGAAGTTGAAGAAATTGAAGAAAGGAAAGAATGCAAAACGATGGGATCTAGATAAGTTAAAAGAAAAGAGTGTGAGGGATTGTTTCAAGGAACATGTTGCAAAAGGCTGAAGAAAACACTATAGAGGAAGAGTGGAGAGTCATGAAAAATGAAGTCAGTAGGGCTGCTGAAGAAATGTTAGGAAGGAAGAAAAGATCAACTAAGAATCAGTGGATAACTCAGGAGATACTAGACCTGATTGATGAATGATGAAAATACAAGATTGCTAGCAATGAAGAGGGCAGAAAAGAATACAGGCGATTAAAGAATCAAGTGGATAGAAAGTGCAACGTAGCTAAGGAAGAATGGCTGAAGGAGAAGTGCAAGGATATCGAAGGCTGTATGGGCCTGGGAAAGGTAGATGCTGCATACAGGAAAATCAAGGAAACCTTTGGAGAAAGGAAATCTAGGTGTATGAATATTAACAGCTCAGATGGAAAGCCACTTCTAGGGAAAGAAGACAAAGCAGAAAGATGGCAGGAGCATATCCAACAGTTGTATCAAGGTAAAGATGTAGATAATTTGGTTCTGGAACATGAAGAGGCTGTTGATGTTGATGAAATGGGAGATCCAATTTTGAGGTCAGAGTTTGACAGAGCTGTGAGTGACCTAAAAAGGAACAAGGCACCTGGAATTGATGACATTCCCTCTGAATTTCTGACTGCCTTAGGAGAAATCAGCATGACAAGGTTATTTCATTTAGTGTGCAAGATGTTTGAGACAGGAGAAGTCCCGTCCGATTTTCGGCAGAATGTTGTTATACCTATTCCCAAGAAAGCCGGTGCTGACAGGTGTGAAAACTACTGCACCATTAGTTTAGTATCTCATGCCTGCAAAATTTTAACACTATTATTTACAGAAGAATGGAAAAACAAGTTGAAGCTGAGTTGAGAGAAGATCAATTTGGCTTCAGAAGAAATGTAGGAACACGTGAAGCAATTCTGACTTTACGTCTGATCTTAGAGGATCGAATCAAGAAGGACAAGCCCACGTACATGGCATTCGTAGATCTAGAAAAGCCATTCGATAATGTTGATTGGACCAAGCTATTTATGATTCTGAAGATGATAGGGATCAGATACCGAGAACGGAGAATTATATACAATCTGTATAAAAACCAGTCTGCAGTGATAAGAATCGAGGGCTTTATAAAGAAGCAGCAATCCAGAAAGGAGTGAGGCAAGGCTGCAGTTTGTCCCCTCTCCTTTTCAATGTTTACATAGAATAGGCAGGAAAGGAAATCAAAGAGAAATTTGGTAAGGGAATTACAGTGCAAGGAGAGGAAATTAAAACCTTGAGATTTGCCTATGATATTGTTACTTTATCCGAGACTGGAGAAGATCTCGAGAAGTTGCTGAATGGTATGGATGAAGTCTTGGGTAAGGAGTACCAGATGAAAATAAATAAGTCCAAAACAAAAGTAATGGAATGCAGTCCAGTGAAGGCAGGTGATGTAGGAAACATTAGATTAGGAAATGAAGTCTTCAAGGAAGTAGATGAATATTGTTACTTGGATAGTAAAATAACTAACGATGGCAGAAGTAAGGAGGACATTGAATGCAGACTAGCACAAGCAAGGAAGAGCTTTCTTAAGAAAATAAATTTGCTCACTTCAAACATTGATATCGGAATCAGAAAGATGTTTTTGAAGACTTTCGTGTGGCATTGTATGGAAGTGAAACATGGACGATAACTAGCTCAGAAAGAAAGAGAATGGAAGCTTTTGAAATGTGGTGTTTCAGAAGGATGCTGAAGGTGAGATGGATAGATCGAATCACGAATGAAGAGATACTGAATCGAATTGGTGATAGGAGATCGATTAGGCTAAATTTGACGAGAAGAAGAGATAGAATGATAGGACACATCTTAAGACACCCAGGACTTGTTCAGTTGGTTTTTGAAGAAAGTGTAGGTGGTAAGAACGGTAGGGGCAGACCAAGGTATGAACATGACAAGCAGATTAGAGCAGATGTAGGATGCAATAGTTACGTAGAAATGAAGAGGTTAACACAGGATAGGGTGGCCTGGAGGCTGCATCAAACCAGTCTATGGACTGATGACTCAAACACAACATCTTTCGTATACGTTATTCAAACTATGAATTATACGTGTACAAATTGCAAAATAGACGAGGAATCGAGAATTAGAGACACATCTAACGCATAAGGAATAGAGATACGACAAAACATCATAGTACCAAAGTTGTAGATCATTCCAAATTGAATGGAGATTGTGCAACGACTTATCGTTTAGCCACGAAACACCTCGAAATGAAGGTCTGCATCGACATTAAAATAGTCTCAATATTTCGATATATTTTGAGGGGTATAATATGAAATATTTATAGTTCTTGGAAGCTTTCCGTCGGTTACATGCTAATACAAATAAATTGGCCAATTTTCAATATTCTAGCTCGTCTCTCAAATTGTGCCGCAATCTTGCTTTGGGGCGAGGTTGGGGGGGGGGGGTGGCGAGGGCTTTCTGGAAACTAAAGCTAAAAAGTATGCAGATGGTAAATTTTGCACCTGAAACAGATAATTATGAAAATTTCGCCAAAATAGTCAATGTACAGACACACGGTCGTTACGAGTTTATTTATATAGATAAAGAATCTGCTCCGCGTACGATACCTTTTTGGCTATGTCCGCTGGACCTACCCTGCAAAGCCGACCGTTCATGATATCTATCGAAAAAATGCACATGAGAAAAAGATTCAGAAATGGATTACCATCAGGGTGGGTCGATTTCCAATCGGATTAGTCTTGTATACACTGACTGAGCAAATGTCATGGGATAGCGGAGCACTGATGCGCAGGTGTGTTGTCTGCGCACCACACGCCCCCTGTGCCAGCGGCAGTTGTATAGGAGCCCTTGTGAGCAGTGGCTGTACATGTGACAGGTGTAACATGGAACGTCGTCGTGAGCTGATACCGTTCGAACGGGGTATGGTGGTCGGTGCCCGACGGATGGGAAGTGCGATTTCGGAAGTGGTGCGGGATTTCGGCTTCACACGCTCAACCGTGTTCAGGGTGTATCGTGAATGGTTGAATGCGGCTGTAACCGTCCACAACAGACGAATGACTGACCGTCTAGCCACCCTCGATGACCGTGACCGGCGACATCTGAGACGACTTATCAATAGTGACAGACGGGCAACCGTGCAACAAATCACGGCTCAATTCAACACAGGCCGTGCTAGACACGTCTCCCAGTGGACAGTCCGTAGAAACATGGGTTCTCTGGGGTATGGGAGCCGGCGCCGCACACGGCTGCCACTATTAACTCAACGTCATCGGGCACAACGACGCGCATTTGTCGTCAGTCACCAGGGATAGACATTGGAACAATGGCGCAAAGTGATATGGTCGGACGAATCACGATTTAACTGCACCATGCCGATGGGAGGCACCGTGTATGGCGCAGTCACATGAAGCGATGGATCCCGCCTGCCTCGAAGGTGGTATGGAATGGGTCCCCTAGTTGTTCTGGAAGAGACTTTGAATGGTACGCGGTATGTTGAGCTGCTCGGAGACCATCTCCACCCATTTTTTGGCTTCCAGCGCCCGGACGGTTCTGCGGTGTTTCAAGATGATAACGCGCCGCCACATCGCTCCCACGTCGCCCGGGAATGGTTCCAGGAACATGCAGCGGAGGTCCAACGACTGCCATGGCCACTCAGGAGCCCCGATATGAACCATATCGAGCATATCTGGGATGCCCTGGAACGCAGGCTCCGTGCCATAGATCCTGCACACACGAACAGACCAACATTGGCGGCCGCTCTGCAAACGATTTGGTGTCAGCTGCGTCCAGACGACTACGAGGGATTTGTCGACTCACTTCCACGGCGTCTCACTGCAGTTCGCAGTGCCAGAGGAGGCCCACACGCTATTAGGTGACTATCCCATGACATTTGCTAAGTCAGTGTATATTGTGTGAGATTATAATCACTGTTTTGGTTCCCTTTAAACCGCCAGTCCATTCCGGGAATTTGGCATGGTATGGACGACGAGCACGACTAGTGCATCTGAGTGTTATGAAAGGTGTTGCTCATAGGGTCAGTCGTGCTGCAATAGCACTTTCTGACCCAGTGAGGAAAGCAATGGCAAACTACCTCACTCCTCGTCTTGCCTAGTACGCCTCATTTTGGTGCTGCCATTGGTTTTTTGCGGTTTCCTTATAACTGCATAACCTTTGGTGGTGCTATTTGAGGATCCAACCAGCCTCTGGGCTGATGACCTAACAGACAACAGATGGACCTAAAAACCTACGATTGGGCAGTTGGATGCTACATTAAGATTGGTTGAAATACCTCCGGGAGTTTTTCACTTATAAGAAATAGGCTCTACTCGCACCCGCCCGGTGGGACTTGTTCGGTCCGTTAATGATATCTCCCTTATTAATCCTCATATCAAAATGATGCACACGAGAAAAAAGGTGCAGAAATTGATTTCCATTGAGGCAGGTCGATTTTCATTAAAATTTGCTGTATATACTTTGTGGGAGTGAAAAATCACGGTTTAGTTTTCTTATAAAACCCCCAATCAATTGAGGGATTTAAAAACAATATTGATCCTAAAACCTACCCAAGCACAGGTGGATTCTAAATATGAAGCTTGGTAGAAATATATCCAGTAGTTTTCAAGCTATAAGAAGTCAGACAAACAGACACATATGAGACCTGTGTGATGTGGAGTATTGTGGTAGAATGTTTTATTCATATTCCATTTAGCTACCCAACCTGTATGGTGTAAAATATTTTGTAGTATGTTTTATTTCATTCGCCTTACCCACTTAAGTAACTATTAGATTGTGAATTTTTGTTGTTCTATAATAGGTGGAAGAGTCCAGAAAAGGTTGTGACGCGGACGTTTAGAACAGGGTGTGTTGGCCCCTGTCAGTTGGGGATTCTAGAAATATGTCCTTACTAATTCTGGAAAATGGAAAGTTCGCGATCAATGCCTGCATAAGTTCGGGAACATTGTATGAACATCGCGACTGGATAAAGACTCTGGGTGGCGATAGGCAAACTCCTGCGTTTTGATTGGTCACTCTATAATCGGACCAAGGCCAGTCTTCCCTTTTTAAGTGAGCGAGGCCGCATTTCGTGGTCCTTCGTTATCTCGTGAGTCCAGCTGTTTTGACGCGTGTCAGCGTGTCCTCGCTCCCAGAATGGGCTACCTTGGGGTAAGCAAGGTTGATTTCAGTCCGTTTTAATTTACCCTTGTGTTAGTTGGTGTTATCACATAGGAGTTTGCCCTAGTCGCCACTTTATTGCTCAGATGTTTTAGAAAGCACTTTACCTTCTTTCTAATTTGTGTTTTTATTTTCTGTGCCTTATTAGCTTCTGTATCGTATTGTAGAACTTAGGTTATGCTAAGATGTTTTTGGTTAACCTCTTAACCTAATAGCAATGCTCTTGTCAAACAACATCTAATCTTGTTTTCGTAAATTATGTGACTGGATTGTTGGCTAGATGAATTTTGTGTGGAACTCACCTTATAATGTTCATTTTGAAAATAATATTTTGAAAACGAGATATCACGTTGATTTTCCTGGAAACCCGCTACCTTCGCATTCCTGTGACCTTTGGTATGTTCCCAGTCCCCGTTCCACATTCCTTGTTTATAGCCGTCAAGTTGCCCAACATGATATTTGTCCCTGTATACTTCGGCGCAATTCATCTGATGTTTATTGCGTGTCCAGGGTTCCAAGTACCGTGTAATTTGATTTATTTTCCTCCCTTTTAACTGTGTATCGTCTAACCGCTGAAGAACCGGTTACAACATAAACAAACAAACAAACAAACAAAGATATCAAAGCCAAAAAATATGCAGATGGTCATTATTACACCAAAAAATGATAAATGAATGGAAATTTCGCCAAAATAGTCAAAGTACAGACACACGCTCGTTGCGAATTTATTTATATAGATAAGGAATCTGCTCCACGCACGACACCTCTTTGGCTATGTCCACTGGACTTAGCCTGCAAAACCGCCCGTTAAATATCTCCCTTATTAATCCTCCTATGGAAAAAATGCACATGTGAAAAATGTTTTAGAAATGCATTTCCATCAAGGTCGGTCAATTTCCAGTCCGGTGAGTCTTGTATATATTGTGGGCGAGTGAAATCACTGTTTCTGTTCCCTATAGAGCCCCAGTCCTTTCTGTGAATTTGAAATGGTATGGACCTTAAAACCTACCTATAGACATGTGGATGCTAAATATCAAGTTTGGTTGAAATATCTTCAGTAGTTTTCAAGTTACAAAAATATGCTTTACACGCACCCGCTCTTGAGTTACCCCGGTGGGACTTGTACCGAGAATCGGTCCGTAAATGATATCTGTTACGCATGTGAGAAAGAAACGTTTAGAAATTGATTTCCATTCAGTTTGGTTGTATATATTTTGTGGCAGTGCAAAATCACGGTACCGCTTTCGTACAAACCCCCAGTCATTTCAGGGATGCAGAAACATAATTGGCCCTAAAGCCTACCCAAGGACAGGCGGTTTCCAAATATGAAGTTTGGTAGAAATATATCCAGTAGTTTTCAAGTTACAAGAACTCAGACAAACAGACAAACAAATAGACACCAAAGTTAAAACATACACCTGAAACTGATAACTGAATGAAAATTTCGCCAAAATAGTTATTGTACAGAAAGACGGTCGTTACGATTTTATTTATATAGAATATATATAGGAGAAGATTCTCCATTGATAATATTTGCTTTTAAAAATTTCCCTATGTTTCTGTTATAAAACAGATGTTATTGCGTAACAGTCCCATTCCCTATCACATTTACTACGATAAGGACAGCTTCATCTACCACTTCAATTCCTCTGTAGAGATCATCTGGATATATTAGCACCACGTCTAAATCACCTTTCCCTCCAGTTAGTTCAATCACATTCTCATCCAGCTGTCCTCCCCATATTAACTTATTAGCCATTTCTTTGCCATGATTTCATTCGTTCGCATTTTCTTGCAACACTTCGTAAGTTCATATCACCAGCTACAATAAAGTTCCTTCCTGTGTTGTTCCCGTGGTAGCTGATTATCTTAAAAAGTAATTCCGCATCAGCGTCAGCGCAAGCCTTGTATTGTCTGTACACACCAAAAGCATCATGCCATATACTTACTTACGAGTCCTCGACGACTACAACGAACTATAGCATCAACGGAAACCGTAGCGGTCTCTGCTGAGTTGGTGGTCGGACAGAATAAATAATACGGGTGCAGCGCCCGAGTACACCCATGGCTACAACAATCGGCAAGCAGCCAGGACGGTCTGGTGTGCGCCATATCCAGAGACAAGTTTTGTGCCTTATTTAATCGATAATGACCCTGGGGAAAAAGTACTTAATCGTGTGGAATGTTGTCCACTGCAGCAAGCTGGAACTACAGCCCACTCCTCACTCCCCTGATATCACCCCATATACCCACTGAAAGAACTTTTTTTCTGATCAGATGACACACCTACTGCAGCAAGCTGGAACTACAGCCCACTCCCCACTCCCCTGATATCATCCCATATACCCACTGAAAGAACTCCTTTTCTGGTCAGATGACACACCTGCCGCCGCAAGCTACAGGTACAGCCCACTCCCCACTCCCCTGAAATCACCCCATATACCTACTGAAAGAACTCCTTTTCTGGTCAGATGACGCACCTGCCGCCGCAAGCTACAGGTACAGCCCACTCCCCACTCCCCTGATATCATCCCATATACCTACTGAAAGAACTCCTTTTCTGGTCAGATGACGCACCTGCCGCCGCAAGCTACAGGTACAGCCCACTCCCCTGATATCATCCCATATACCCACTGAAAGAACTTTTTTTCTGGTCAGATGACACACCTGCCGCCGCAAGCTACAGGTACAGCCCACTCCCCACTCCCCTGATATCATCCCATATACCCACTGAATGAACTTTTTTCTGGTCAGATGACACACCTGCCGCCGCAAGCTACAGGTACAGCCCACTCCCCACTCCCCTGAAATCACCCCATATACCTACTGAAAGAACTCCTTTTCTGGTCAGATGACGCACCTGCCGCCGCAAGCTACAGGTACAGCCCACTCCCCACTCCCCTGATATCATCCCATATACCCACTGAAAGAACTTTTTTTCTGGTCAGATGACACACCTGCCGCCGCAAGCTACAGGTACAGCCCACTCCCCACTCCCCTGATCGCACCACCATATACCCACTGAAAGAACTTCTTTTCTGGTCAGATGACACACCCACTGCAGCAAGCTACAGCCCACTTCCCACTCCCCACTCCTCACTCCCTACTCCCCTCATATCACTCCCATGTGTCTATTGAAAAATTAGTTTTCTGGTCGGATGACGAACTTACGCAAGTTCCCCAAACACGATTGTAGATGCAGGGACGTTTGCGCCAGTCTACAGGATCCTTATGAGACGTGAGGGTGTTAGAGTATTCGACACATTGCTTGTTAGAAATTTCAGGATATTTTTTTGCGGCCTGCCATTTCTCCGGCAACAAACCACTTTAACTGTAACATGACTACATTTAATGGAATATTTGTATTTACCCGCTTATGAAGGAACGGCATGATAGAGATAACCGACCCGTAGGTGCACCAACCATACCGTCAAGAGACAAGCCCAACCAATGGTTCATCAAAAGGGGGCTTGGAAGATTGACTGACATGTTCTTGTAATAATATTTATCATGTCTTATCTGCGTTAAAACTGCTACAAGTTAAGATATCCGAGAACAAGGTCTTAATTACATGTTCGACCTTTGGTTTCATTATTAGAAAGAAACAACAGTACCTCCCCAAAGAAAATATATACCGAGCTCGATAGCTGCAGTCGCTTAAGTGCGGCCAGTATCCAGTATTCGTGAGATAATAGGTTCGAACTCCACTGTCGGCAGCCCTGAAGATGGTTTTCCGTGGTTTCCCATTTCCACACCAAGCAAATGCTGGGGCTGTACCTTAATTAAGGCCACGGCCGATTCCTTCCAACTCCTAGCTTTTCCCTGTCCCATCGTCGTCACAAGACCGATCCGTGTCTGTGCGACGTAAAGCAACTAGAAAAAAAAGATGAAGAAAATTTATAAAACAAAAGGCCCAAGGAGCACACACATCAAGGAACCGTCCTATCATAACTTACCTCCACTATCAAGGGGTACATACAATTCCACAAAAGTATAGTAGATTACCTAAAACCTAAGTCAACTTGACATTAAATGTGTACAATTAACATACATTGTGCTTGTTACTTAGGCTAAGAGTCTAGATCAGAGTGTGGAAACCGACGGGGCGACCTGACCTGATGACATAGTCACCACCTCATTTCCGCATCGCCACTAGGACGCTGATCGTTGATGGACTCCATGTGCCTCTTGTCTGCTCATAGGTACCAAACAAGGCTCCTGACAAATCAAAAGTGGCAGCACTCGAAACATCCACCGCAACAGAGTATACTCTCGAACCCAAGCTACAGATAACACCTTCTCACCAGGCTAAATCCTACACCGAAAACCATCATGCTCTTCGTCTTTTGACTTGGAACTTCCAAACGAAAGTGTACGCGAGGTCTTATTATTAACTGGGTTCATGACAGTCAGGAGATTCCGTGGCTAATAGGGCAAGATAGGTGATACTCCTGTGACTGACGTGCGTGTAGATCTGTAATAGAACAAGCAGTCCGCCGAACGTTGGTCGGTGGATAAAGTTATATTTTTAGGGAACATAATGGACTTCAGAAGCATTTTCTTAAAGGTTTGGACAGATAGATCAGCCAAATCATTGCTTTGAGTGTTATACGGTGGATTGAGGATTAATGTTATTCCTTCATCTCTACGGTATGTAGGAATTTATTGACTACTAAAACGGGGACCATTGTCGATTACTATTGTATGGGGGTATGCGAACCTAGTCAATACCTCCTCTTATTTTTCCAGTACCGGCTGCACTCCTGTAAACTTTAATGAAAATCATTCGATCGACTCAGAATATGTATCGGATAATATAAGAAACTTTATACCTTGTAATCCGAACAGCTTCATGTGGACTCACTCAAAGGGCCCCTCGGAATCCGGCCAGGACACTCTGCTGTTTTAGGGAAAGACCGACCAACCGATTGATAAATCTCACACAACTGGGCTACTCTTTCTATGCCTTCTTTCAAACGTGGCCACCAGACATACGACCTTGCAAACAGCTTGTTTCTGACAATACCACTATAGTTATGGTGAAAAATCTCCATGACCCGGCTGCGGATAGAACGAGATACCAACTCAATATACATAAAAAAGATATGAGTAAAGCTGTGGAATCAGAGATAAGGCTCCTTGCAAATGATGTCATTCTGTACAGAGTAATAAATAAGTTACAAGATTGTGAGCAAGTGCCAAATGACCTCAATAATGTCGTGAGGGGAACAGTAGGCAATGGTATAATGATAAACGGGGTTAAAGTCAGGTTGTGAGTTAAAAAATAGGGAAAGTCCTCTCAGTTTTAATTACTGCGATGACGGGGTGAAAGTACCTTTTGGGGATAATTGTAAGTACTTAGGTGTTAATATAAGGAAATCACATGAATATGATTGTAAATAAAGAGTACAGATCTCTCCATATAGTTATCAGAGTATTTAGGAGTTGTAGTAAGGATATAAAGGAGAAGGCCTATAATTCTCTGGTAAGACTCCAACTATAGTACGGTTCCAGTGTATGCGACCCTCACCAGGATTACTTGATTCAGAAACTGGAAAAAATCTTAAGAAAAGCAGCTCGATTTGTTCTGGGTGATTTCTAAAAAAAGAGTTGCGTTACATTAATGTTTCAAAGTTTGGACTGGGAAGACTTGGGAGAAAGGAGACGAGCTGTGGTATGTTCCGAGCCGTCAGTGGAGAGATGGCGTGGAATGGCATTAGTAGTCGAGTAAGTTTGAGTGGTGGCTTTAAAAGTAGGAAAGATCAAAATATGAAGATAAAGCTGGAATTCAAGATGACAAATTGGGGCAAATGTTCGTTTATAGGAAGGGGCGTTGGGGATTGGAATAACTTACCAAGGGAGATGTTCAATTAATTTCCAATTTCTTTGCAATCATTTAAGGAAAGACTAGGAAGACAACAGATAGGGAATCTGCTACCTGGGCGACTGCCCTAAATGCAGATCAGTAGTGACTGACAACCATCACTGACCGACAGGCTATGCCGCATCCCGTAATTCGTACTCACTTCGAGCATTATAATGAGACCAATTGGACTGCACACAATCTACAACTTTATTCAAAATCGGATCAGATTCTGTCGAATTCGGCGTACCTTTATACTACAATAATAGGGTATTTAAATACAAAAAATCACTCAGGTATGTCATCTTTATACCCAGAGGGTAAACGAGACATGGAATCAGCTTGAGGAATCTGATTACTTTGTTTACACACGAATTTAAAATTATAAGCCGATAAAATGACTGACCATATTATTAGTCTTGAACTTGCAATTTGAGGATTTTTCGTTTTCCGAAAACCAACGCCTGTAGAAGTTCATGATTACTGTATAAAAGCAATTCCCTCCCAAACAAATATTTATGGATTGTTTCAGCTGCAAACACAAATGCTAATGCTTCCATATGAAGCTGGCTGTAATTCCGCTGGGCTGAATTCAACGTAGCTGATTCAAAAGCTATTGGGTGCTCGATGAGGACAGTACCGACACCATACGATGAACTATCAACAGCTAACACTAGAGGTTTGGAAGGATCGTATAACGTTATCAATGACTTCTCTGATAGAAGCCAACTTGCAGTATGTTTACCACATCCACGGCGTGCTATACAATCATACTAGAATATCAGAACACATTGCTATAAAATGTAGATAATAATTGAACGTAGACAAATATAATTTGAGTTGAGTAACATTTCGGGGTCTATGTGTGTTAATTATTTTCTGAACCTTAGTCTGTGAAGGACTTCTACCATTTTCTGACAATTGTAATCCCAAAAACTCAAGAGACTTTACGAAAAAACACACTTTTATTTTAAATTCATCCAGGCGGGACAACACCTTCAAAAACACAGACATGCAAACTTCTCTGTCAATACCTCCTACAATTCCATCATCTAAAAGTCAAACACAATTCTACATACCACGCAAGACGTGGTCCGTCATTCCTTGACATTTTGCCGGCGCAGAGGTCAACCCCATAACTAGCCTGTCGTGTACAAATAAGTCTTTTGTTTTGTTTATAGTAATTAATTTTCGGCTTTCGTCACCCACTTCCAACTGAGAATAAGCGTTGTTTAATTCGACAAAAATACTTGCAATTTTGAACTTTATCAAACTATTCCTCTGCTCTTGGCGGCTGATGTTGGTCCACCTGTATCTGAGGGTTC
Source organism: Anabrus simplex (assembly GCF_040414725.1). NCBI lineage: Eukaryota > Metazoa > Arthropoda > Insecta > Orthoptera > Tettigoniidae > Anabrus > Anabrus simplex. The sequence continues at coordinate 8,616,165 of NC_090267.1, forward strand.
AATGCCGTGTTTAGATCTCCGCAGATAAGGACATTCCCATTCTGAAAATTATATTTAGGTTAAAACACCTCGCTTCTCTAGTCAACCCCAGTGCCTAGTGCGTACGCCCTGTGAAATAACGGCACCTTCAACGATACCACCTGATGGGTTTATCATTGTCTGACAATCCGAAAGCATTCGCAACTAAAGCCTGGGTAGAAATCCCCAGATCTGAAGAGACAACCATCCTTAAGACTAATATGAACGAACAAGGTGGAAACAAAGAACCCAACCAATCACGGCCTAATACAGCCCCACAAGGCAAGTTACATTGGGGCAATACAATATTTAAAGTGTAACCTTTATTGAGATTAGGCATAGACGCCCTCACCTCAGCTCTTCACTGCGTGGGTATTACCTGGTTATCGGCCGCATGAAACAAACCGAAAAATGTATCAGGACTGACAGTACGGTACCAACTGGATCCTCTACCAGGGTACACTCACTGCCCGTGTCCACCAAAGACCCATTGACTAAGAGAGACACAGAGACCGCACATCACATGAGGTGTTTACATGAAAAGTTAAATTTGAATGCTTTCGGGGACAAAACCTGGCAATATGACCCTCCCCTTGACAAGTAAAACCTTTCCACTTTTTTGCATGACAGTCGTCGGGACTATACTTTACCAAACACTGTCCACACCGCCTGATCTGTTGATCAGACGGAGATCCTGGACTAGACCGCGTAGAAGACCAATCTCGACGTTGAACCAGACTAGAGCGTCCAGAGTTCTGACTGAGTGGGCTACTTGGGCGAGGACTTCGTCCACCTGAACTACCGTCGCGGCCACGGTCGTGGACTCGGCTGTGGACCTGACTGCTTCTGGACTGCGTCCATACGACTGAGCCAGACTCGGTAGATTGGAATGCCTTGGAATTGTTGGTGGCAGCCTCGAAATCGACACGAATCTTTATTGCTTGTTTAAAAGTTAACGCAGCAGTCTCTGATAAAAGGCGCCGTACCACCTTTTCGAACGATAACCCCGAAACAAACTTGTCTCTCTGTCCTCTCTCTAGGAATGTACAAAAATCACATTTCCTAGACTGCTTCCTGACGGTATTAGCTAAATTCATCAATGACTCTCCCGGATGTTGGACTCGCTGCCAGCTATAACTCACGTTGGTGAACAATAAACCTCCCTCGCTGCCAGCTATAACTCACGTTGGTGAACAATAAACCTCCTTTAACTTGAGTTCATAGGAGCTTTGACTGAGGTAACCGACTACCTTCCGAGCCTAACGTCACGACTTGCCTCTGCTACAGGTGATAAACTAAAATAATATTCGAGTCATTCAAGGACTCTTCTTTGATTAATATGAATTGACATATCTGATATGACCTGTGTAACAGCCTGTGTTAAAACCAACGCTCCAGCTTGTTCGTTAGTCGTGGATTTCACAATTTACTGTTAGGATTCGACATTTCTCGTCGCCAAGTAATATATCCGAGAACAAGATCTTAATTTCATTTCCAATCTCTGGCTTTATTATTCGACAAAACCAACAGTAAGTCCCCAAACAAACATATATAAAACTAAAGCACACAGAAAGGCTGAAAGAAACGGAAAATTACAGCCTTAACTAAATATCGAGAACATGCATCGCTCATTATATGAATGAATGGTGCAGAGCCATGATAGCTTCCCTCAGCGGAAGATATTTCAGCAGTAAAATAGTCCATGATTCGGATCTCCTGATGATAGCTTCCTCCCGAGTAAAATATTTCTAAGGTAAAATAGTCTCCAGTTCGGATCTCCGGGTGGGGACTACACGTTAGGTGGCAATCATCAGGAAGAATAATACTGACATTCTGCGAGCCGGAGCGTGGAAATTTATACGTTTCAGTTGTTGTGGTAAGTTAGAGAATATAAAGTAAATCGTTACACTGCTGGTATAAATGAATTACGTTGGCAGGATTTTTCTGGCGACAACAGAATTACCGACACAAAATCAAACGGAGGAAATACAGGAACTGGCTTAAAACGAATATAGGGCAGTGTGATAGCTACTATGACTAGGCATATATGCACACTACTTCAGCGAACGATGAAATGGAAAGATTCTAACATGAAGAGAGAGACTTAACACAATATGTACAAGGAAATGGGAATTTAATTTGAAGGGAGACTGGAGTGTACTAGAAGAATTCAGACTAGAACAAAGGAATGACAGAGAAAGTCAGTCGGTAGAATTCTTCACCTTGTTCACAAAGGAAGGCTGAACGTAAGCAAGCTCGCAATATACCAGAAGATATCAAAATTCACTTCATTGTGATAAGACAAGGTGCCAGATAGCCGAATTTCCCGGGAACAGACCTGAACTCTGATCACAACTTCGTGGTCCTGAAATAACATCTGAAGTTGAAGAAAGAAGCAATGCAAGGAGAAGGAACCTTGACACGTTTAAGAAAAATAAAGTAAGGGACTGATTCAAGGAACATGTTGAATAAGAACTAAATGAAAAGGCTGAAGGGAACAGAACAGATGAAAAGCGTACAGTCGTGAAAGCTGAGATCAGTAGGGCTCCTGAAGACAGGTTAAGAAGGAAGGCAAGATTAAGCAATAATCAATGTACAAGTCAAGATATACAGTACTAGAATAGTGGGAGTAAAAGAATTCAAAATGAGAGGAAGGCACAAAAGAATACAGCTGATTAAACAACGAAGTTGGTAGAAAATGAAGGATGGCTGAGGAAGAATGGCGAAAGATAAATGCAAGGATGTTGACGTTTGTATGGTCCTAAGGAAAGTAGAGACAGCATACGGGAAAATAAAGGAAATCTTTGGAGAAAGGTTCTAGGCAAAGGAGACGGCAAAAATATGACCGAAATATATTCAACAGTCGTATCAAGGGAAGGAAGTAGATGATAAAGTTTTGGAATAGGAAGAAACTCTCGACGCTGGTGAAATGGGAGATGAAATTTTGATGCCTGGATTTAGTGGAGCTTTGAGAAGCCTAGATGGAAAGAAGGCAACTGGAACTGATGATACATCCTAAGAATTACTGGCTACCTTAGGAGAAATCGGCATTGCAATGTTATTCCATCAGTTTGTAAGATATGCCATCCGAATTTAGACAGAATGTTGTTATAATTATTCCAAAGAAAGTACTACCGCACCATTGGTTTAGTACCTCACGCTTGCAACATTTTAACCTATGTTATTAATGGAAGAATGGAAAGACAAGTTGAAGCTGAGTTGAGAAGGGATCAGTTTGGCTTCTGAAAAATGCAGGAACACGTGAAGTGATCGTTACCTAGAGGATCGAATTAAGAAAAACAAGTCCATGTACATGGCATTAGTAGATCTAGAAAATCATTCGAAAATTTTGATTGGACCAAGCTTTATGTGATGCTGAAGATGATCGGTACCGGATACTCAGAAGGAGGAAACATCTACAAGGAGTGAGTCAAGACTATACGTTGTGATTTCCTCGTTTTCAATGTTTACATAGAAAAGTCGGTAAAGGAAATCAAAGAGGAATTTCTAAAAGGAACCGCAATTCAACGAGATTAAATAAAAATTCAGGGGATTTGCCGATAATATTGTTATTGAAAATGAGTGTGCAAAAGATGTGGCGAAGTTGATAAATTGTAAGTAGGAGGAGTACGAGAAATCAGTGCGAAACAAACGCTGGTTGCAGGAGTCTCCACATGAAGTTGGGGCCTCGCTGAAGGATAGTCTCCTCCCGACTGCCACATTCCAACATTACAGTAAACATTTTAATGACTCGGAATGGTCACACAAATTAAAATGTAAGGGTGATTTGGGAATTGAAAATGAAAGAACCGAAGCTGAGGTCTGGTTAATTTTACAGTTCAAACGATTTGTGAATGCTCGATGTTAAGAGATGAACCACTGTAAAGCACTGCTCGTACTTCAAGGCCAGCCTTAAAAGAAAAGGTAAAGTACGCCAAATACAATTTAGTTATTTCTCATTTTCCACTTCACTGGACTGACTGCATAGATGACAGTTACTACTTGCTAATATAGGCGAAATATCGAATTTGTCGTACGAGGAAGAGACAAAGCTCATTTTAAGCCTCTTGACGCGAAGAAAAAACTCAGTAAGCCCTACGGGCTCGAAAACCATGTCTTAAAGCCCTGAAACCAACCGTTATTGAGATACTCGGACCACACTGCCCCTGCTCTAGGAATCGCATAAAGAAATGAACTGCCGTAACCATGGCAACTTCAGCTCCAGTATGCTTGGAGCAGCGAGATTATCTACAATATATCACAAAAACACAACATGTTAGACATAGAATTTGGTATTTGGAATCTCTTAAAAAAGAACACACATTTTTGTTTTCAGAAAATCCACTTAAGGGTTGAGAATTGAAATGAAGTGAGGAAGGAGTTGAATTCTTTATATGATGGTACATATATCTCAGAAACGGGAGGTGTTACGGACGTTAAATGTGGTAGGCCGTACTTGGAATCTCTTTTAAAAATAAATGAACGCACTTTTTCTGGAAAATCCACTTAAGGGGTGAACATTTAAAAAAAACGGGTGATATTTTAAAATGAGTACCTTCTTTTCTTCTAGCGGTTTTCCCACGGGTGCGAACTGTGTCGCACATGTGGATTTGACGCTGTTTTACGACTGGATGCTCTACCTGACGCCATGCCTATGTGAAGGGATGTAATTCTAATTGCGTATTCCTGTTGTGGTTGGCAATGTGGTGTGTTGAGTGAATATGAAGAGGAGAATGTTGGGACAAACACAAACAACCGGTCCTCGTGCCAGAAGAATCAATCACACGCGATTAAATTGTCAGACCCAGTCCGGAATCGAAACGGGAACTCTGAACGATGAACTCTCAGCCAAGGAGTGGGGCAGTATATCTCATAAGCTGAACATGTTACAGGCGTATTTGTAATCTCCTTTGGAAATAAACAAACCCTTTCCTTGACTGTTTCTCACACGTAGAGTTCCATGTCGCATGTTCCAGGAGCTTGGTCATCTAAGCCCCAAAAGGCAATGCCACGAACGTGGTTTACAAAAGGTTCTGGCGTAAATGAAATGCAATTTTTCGGCGAGTTTTTATACTTCAGGGATGTCTTAGTGCAGCACCGAGGAACAAGTTAGGAAATCCCCGCGAGCGAAGCCGTGTGTAACAGTTAATCATTCATTGCGACTTTCATCTCTTGTTGATTGTATTTGAGTACCGTTTGTTACGCTATTCTGTAAATAAATCTAATAATACACAAACATATAAGGCGAACGTTTCACGCTCCGAAGTTCTACCTAACAGAGCGCACGCATGCGCTGTTTGACCAAGAAGATCATCTTAGAAACAACTTTTACGTTAAAAGGGACATGATAGCGGAATTACGTCATCACACTAAATCCTCACCAGTGCTTAAGTGGTTCCGATTCATCGTGAAATGATATTTCTCTCCCTATTGTAATCTACGTATAATGCAATAAAATTTAACAGAGACTTCAATTCGAGGTCATTATCATTCTAATTACTTACGACTTTTGAAACAATTTGAAGCCGTTAACACCCAGATTTTTGTGATGATGGTTCCTCCACATATTCCAACTCCATATTTCCCAAAATCTTGAGACACGAACACCTGAAATGAAAAAGATGAAAATTACCTTCTACTGTATCGTACACCGGGCCTGCGGGAGGTTACTTTATTTCATTGTTTCAAGTAGCCCATGAGCTAGTTATTGCAGTGCACCGAGCATGCAACAAGCCTATAAAGGCACCTGTAAAACGAGCAAACTGAGTTTTATAATTTCCATACGAGTGTCTTCATTACCATTTTAGGCGAGTTGCATACGACTGTTTACGTTCGACGATAATTATAACTCTATTTTTGAAATATTCATGAATTTCTTTCGAGATGTCGCTTGACAGTTGAGTTTACTGAACAGAGCGCTGAGCGCATGCGCTAGTGGATCAGAGACCTTGACAATGTCATGTGTTCAAAGCTTTGAGAGAAGGTTATCATAACCTAGCTTTATTTCAAATATAAACTGTTTATTGTTCACTTGGTGAAGTGGAAGTAGAAGGTGCACTGATGTTAACATGTGTGTCCGACGTGTTTGATTTTGGAAACAAGTGCGTTGAACGTAGGTGCGATGCTATTCCTACCTAACTGGTCAAACGGTTATATCATAATGAAAATCTGAACACTGATTTGTGGAGAACCTGCATCATAATGAAACTGGAACAATAAGGAGCCTCATTAAGATTCAGTTGTTGGCATTTAATACTTATATTTAGGGATCGTCGAGCAAAAATAGAATTTCAATATAAAGTATAACATTTTTCTAGGATGCAATAATTTAAAACATATACGAAAAGAATTAAACAGCTTAAATTAAATGTGACAATAAGTTATAATTAGGATAAAATCGTGAGCATTGAATTTTATCCTTTCTAATATTTCCTTTGAATTTATTGAAATTATGACAAATTTTAGTGATGCGGGTTGAAGTAGTGGTGGTAATATTTGCCCTAAGAGGAAGTACGACTAGGTAATCATCCTCTCTGAACAAATAAAGTTGAAAATAAATATAAAACGAAACAAAATTATTTATTCAACGAAGGAACTTCAAAAATGAATGACGAAATATAGATATTAGGCGAAGGGTCAAAATGTGTGACATAACCCTTGAAATGTACTTACCATTAATTAATCCGCTCGCACACATAAAGCGAAAGACGAGATCAGCAATGCGTTTGAGTGCCTCATGGAGGCCGAGACAGAATGTAATTTAGTCCTATATAATAAACCATTCATTCCATACTTCACTTGAAACACGATCGCTGTGTTGCATGGCCTTGAATGGATCAATTTTGGATCAATTTGAGTTTTAAATTAGCCCGAGACAAATGTTAACGAAGAGTATGTGGAATGTCTGTTCATGTCTGGACATCAAGAATGGTTAACTATACGTGGCTTTGATTGCCTTATTTCGAAGAGTTTGATGCTCCGCTATTTCACATTGAGTGCTGCAACATTGGCATATTGCAGTTCGATTATGGAATTATTATGTTCAGAACACCTAGAGTACCGGTAGGTACAATTTTACTTTTAAGTTATAAGTAATGTGGTACCAACTAGTTTCGAGGTTATAAAGCAGCTCAATACTTACTACCATCAACTTATTTAACAAATCCGTCGTCAGACTATTCCTCGGCCCTATATATCTTACCATAATTTTCTATCATCATAAGGTGTATTGACAAGGCGGACTCAAGTGAAAACTATTTTAAATAGTTATGCAATAAATTGAAAGATATAATTCACAAAAATATTAAATAGCACAAGACCCATTAGAGAACCCATAGCTATGCCATACTTGACTGACAAAAGAGAACTTTTATTACCATTGACATCAACAAACTGATTTCTGCTGTTCAGATAAATTTCAGACCACTCCAGTAAAATTCCTATCACCCTAGCCGTCTCCAATTTTACAATTAACAAGTTATGACTAATTGCATTAATGAGAAGACCACCAGCACTAAGAAAGTACCGTACCGTACCGTACTACATTCACTAAGGCTGAAATTAATTGTGCTTGACACCTCCAGTAACCTATGCTTTATCGAACAGTTCTTTTATAGTACAAGTATGAAGGATGAGTTCTCCACCTAATCAATACTTTATTTTACATAGTGTCAATATTATTTTACATAAAAAGACAGTACCGGTTTAGACCTGTAAATAGGTCATCTTCAGCTGCTAGAGAACATATTTAATAGCGACTGTACAGAATAAATATTACTAAAAACTGTTGTGCCGAGAATATGCGGGGGCGTAGTGTTCCTTAGAATAAGAGGTTCAGCAACCAGTTCACGGACACATAGCTTATACTCAGTCTACATTACTGCTGAAAAAATATGTCAGTGAGTGCCACTATTCTAAAAGATACTCAACATTAGGATATATACATATGGTACAGTTTTCGGGTTGAAGAGTTTTACACTGGCCCCATGATTACTACATATTACAAAAGTTCTATTTGCTGAGGTTGAAATTGGATGCGACTCTTAGAGTTTATGATGAATCATTGACATTCTGGTGTCAGGCTCAGATATCTAATGCTAAATGCCAGTACCACATAGTCGCCCATCGCATTACCTTACTCCCAACTCAAAATTTGCAACATTTTCGTAACATTATAATACTCACTTATAGATCTGTGTAATCTTGACTGTGTTCGGTTTTAGAGCTGCTGTAGTCATCTATAACATTATTTTTTATTTTATGACATTATTGCAGATTCTCTTATAATCTTCAATAGTTTATGACACCAAGGCCTGGAGACTTTTCGTGCAAAGCAGGTATTTTTTTATACATTGAGTTGAGCCTCTATGGTCTGCGTGGTAACAACCAACTTCAGTTTAGTGTCTAGGTCTTGTTCTTGTTCCGGCTTTGACTTCCTGCCAGTATCTTCTGAGCGCAGCGACGAGTGCCTATTTATGCTCTTCAGACATAGGTCTTTTCCGTCTTCTGGAAGTTGATTGCATTTTGAAACCTTGATTGTTGTTCATCAACCTTCTCAATCCGTTCCTGTCATGAATTTCTTGTTCTGAAATACCAATCTGCCTCAGATCGTTTTCGCATTCCTGGAACCATCTCGGCCTTGTTGCCTTAAATTGAATAAAATTCCATATTCTTTTTGTTAGTCGATCATCAGTGATCCTCAAGAGTAGCCGTCTCTTCTTAATTGACTCTTTGTCTTGCTGTACAAATCCTCCTCGCCACTGTCCATCTATTACCTAGGAGTATCCTGCGCTCTCTTTTTCCAGTCGGTCAGCTTCACCTTTACTACTTAACGTCAAAGCTTCAGTCACGTATAATCCCTCAGGTATTATAGCTGTGTTATAGTGTCGGAAATTGGCAGGTCTATTTTTATTAAGAATGAAATTAATTGATCACTAACCCAAGGCTAAGTTCACTGGAATTACAGCAATGCTTTACAGCCCGTGAAACCGAATCTATAAAATAACTTGATGCCTCTTAAGCGTTACGATCTTCCGAACACAAATAATTTATCAGTTATTCAGACCTAGATATGCTATTGCAATTAAAGTTATCCAATGGAATTTCCTTCATGCCAAAAATTCAACAGTGAGGAAATTGCGATCACCTGAATCACATGTGTGTAATTATCAAAATTTGTGAAAATATGGTCAATTAATGTTTTAATATAACGGTATATTCCATTGAAAGGTTTCTGTTAAAACGCTTAAAAGTTGCTGCAAAGGAGTAAATGAAAATATTGAAGACTATCGTCAATATATCTGCATTATTATCCCCAACTAACAAGCAGTTTATCCCAGTGGTTAGAGATAAAATTGATTCGAAATCATCGAAGTATCAATAACTATTATCATTTTCACAGAGTTAAAGGATTATGACATTGAATGCTATGTTTACCTTCCACTATATTCCTATTCCTTCCCCAAACCCATATTTCTTAAGAGGGGACTGAAACTACAATATTGCTTCTGGAAAGTTATTATGAGATATCGACCACGTTGTGTTATAAAATTAGTTCGTTGTTTTTCTTGCATTTAAGGAGAGAATTATAAAATTTGATCGGGGTAAAGGTGCAATCAAATTAATGAGTCCTGAATACTTGAAAAACCTCCTTCTTCACATGTTACACCAGAATCATTTTAGATTTGATTTCATAAAGTAACATTGCCCGTACTCATAACTTGCTATTTAAATATCATCGCTCTTAATGTTGTGATTCCTTTTTGCTATTTGCTTTACGTCGCACCGACACAGGTAGGGGTTATGGCGACGATGGGATAGGAAAGGCCTAGGAATTGGAAGGAAGCGGCCGTGGCCCTAATTAAGGTACAGCCCCAGTATTTGACTGGTGTGAAAATGGGAAACCACGGAAAACCATCTTCAGGGCTGTCGACAGTAGGATTAGAACCACTATCTCCCGATTACAGGATACTGGCCGCACTTAAGCGACTGCAGCTATCGAGCTTGGTATGTTGTGTTTCAAGGTGAATATTGACCTCTTTCGATCTCCTACTGCTCATTTCCCTACAGTCTCCTCCTTTAATTCGGGCAAAGGTGACCCATGTAGAGTAAATGAGATGTTTTCTCCTCATATTCCCTTGTAGCTGGTCACTTGGACCAGCCTGCTATTTGTAGATTCCTTTATTTTGAAGAACAGTTCGGATAAGGCGTCCTTTTTTCGAGCGTCGTATATAACAGGCGAGGATTGAACCTTTAGGACCCGCTTTATGAAAAAGAAAATGCATTGCGTTGAAGTCTTTGGCAGTAACTCCGACATCCATCCAGTCAGAGAGGTATGTTACGGTTCCGTTCTTTTATTTTATTTTATTACGTCACTCATACTGGAAAATGTTTTCAATGTTCTGGTTAGCAATGTCTCAAGTTCTTAAGACTGTTACGGTACCTACGACAGTACCGTGGATACCGTAGCACTGGCCATGCGTACTCGCAATCTGCAGGCCTTCGGGCTGAGCAGCGGTCGCTTGGTAGGCCAAGGCCCATCAGGGCTCTAGTGTCATGCGGTTCTTGTACGATGGTATCTTGGATCCGAACTCTCTGTTTATGAGTGACGAAGTGGACAAGTCAATTCACAGAACAATAGAATGTGACATATCGAGACGTGAAGGCGCTGTTAGTGCCCGATGACTTATCTGTCAGATATCTTTTCAGGACACGATTACTTCTGACCGTTTTATTCGCAGCATTCTCGAACCATTTTTTGCTGAACCCACTGATGATCGGGATCGCTATCTCACAGTCAGATAGCTCTTCAATTGTAATCACGTAGACTCGAACCAACAGTCAGGACCAGGTAAAAATCCCTGACCAGGCCGGGAATCATGGAAGTGTTCCATGATGATGAGATAATCAGTAAAGACTTAAGGTCCCCTCCTTCATCTGATTTAAACACATGCGAATTTTACGGGAAACTCTCACAGGATAAATTTACAGGAATAATCTGCAAACTGCAAAAGACATTGGAAAGTGTGCGTTCCACGAACTGCAATGTGCGTTTCGACATCTGATAAGATGTGAAACTTGCAGCTCAAGGAGGTGACTTCTGTAAATACTGGTGAGTTAAGTTTCTGTAGGCGTCTGAGACGACTACGCCCGCTCCTGTGCATCGCTACTTCGTTAAGTAGTCCCTGTACAACTACACTCTTCATCACACGATTACACACTAGATCAAGAGCACATCAATCTTGAGCGAGAAATTTATTTCCCGGGATAAAACAAGGAGATAATATCCTCACGTACATAAATTACTGAGTTATGAAACCTCAGGAGATGCATCAATAAGGACTGCTGAAGATACGTGCGTCCAGTCCAACAGCTGAACAAGCGTTACTGATTAGCAGATACAAGTCCACTGGATCAAAGTCAGGAGGGTATGGAGGCCATGATGCTCCATCCAACGTGCTGGGATGTGTGTGACATGCAGACTGAATTGTGCTGGAGTCCCAACATGCTCCTTAACACTAGTTGGCCGAACGTCTCCCGTGTTTCTGCTTGACCTTCACTTCCTTGTCCCTAACCTCTGTTCGAATTCCACCCTCAACTTTACTGTTAACTGTACATCCTTGCCATGTAAACAGTCAAAAATATACTTTCAAGACGATTGTGTAACATACCAAAATCTTTCAGATTCGAGTAAGAGCATCATAGGGAGGAGAAATTCAGATTTTTCATAGTAATATTAGTAAATAAAAGTAAATAGATTAATTTCGATGCTCCACCATGTGTTGTTTGTCATACCCCGACTCGTATTTCACGCATTATTGTTAAATGTACATTTTTGTTTATAAATACTTAACATTCTAAATTAACAAACACACGGTTTCATCTTACGTGCTGTGACTGATATCGGACTTGACTCTGTTGAGGTTGGTGTGATTCTGTTAGGTATAATGTGTCGAACCTCCCTTCTGCGGACACCGTCTGTCCGTTACGAGAGGTGTCCACTAAAACAAGTTTGTAAAAATAATCGAACATTTTAACGGCAAAGAACATCCACCTTGAATATAAGCAAACATATCTTTTATTTTTATTATTCTAAGCCATTTCTGTGTTAGTATTTCAGAGAGAGTTATTATAAGTGATTTTACATCATTTACAAACATTACAGCTTCGTAAAGACAGCTGAAATGCTACGGTATTTCTGCCTCACTAATTATCGCCTGTACTGTCTTTTCCTTCTCAAGTTGACTAGGCCTACCTGAGCTCGACCTTATCAGTGATAATCTGAGTTATGAATAGAATGATGCAAGAAGGGAAGAAAATCCCCAGGTAAGTTGTGAGTCAACAGTCTCTGGCAGCATTTCTGGGCAATAGGACCATACACCACTAGGTAGAACTGCATTCCGATGTACCTTCTCTCCCCTTGCATTCGAAATAGTACAAACATTCAAGAGGGATTTCCTTATGTCTGAAGAATGGTTTTAAAAAAGAGGATGAAATGTGGTCCGGCATAATAAATTGTCCTGCAATGTGTAAATTGTCCGCTTAAAGTCAAGTGGACAGGACAAATGGCGATGTCCGCTGTCCGGAGTTCGAGGTGTCCGCTTAAATGAGGCCAATTTAACACTTGTGAAATTTATGTAAAATAAAATCAGTTCCGAGGAAAATTGTCAGCATAGGGAGGTGTTCGCTGAAATAGGGGTGTCCGTTAGGCCAGGTTACTTTAATTTCTTACAAGTATTATTATTATTATTGTACCGTCAGTAAGGCATCTTCGTAAATTCAATTTAGCTCCTTCTCCTACTGCGCATCGATCTCTAATAAAAACCGAGAAGTTTGTAAAAGCCTAGAAGCTTTCCCTTTGACGACAATTATTTGTTAGCGCTATCTTGTGTTCAAAGCCATTACTAGTCATGGAGAAAGTTTTTATTTGTATGTTGAACTAACTGTCCACATTCCAACATTTTATTTTAATTCTCCGAAGTTACAAAACTGTCATTAAATTAATCCTCCTTCTTGATATTATATTGATCTACCTATCATAATCCTTTGGACCAATCAAACTGGTGATTAAAAAACCATCTAGATTACTCTGCCGAACACTTATTCCAGATGTGAATTTTTGAGCATGAGCTGTCTTATCTTGCGACAGCCTTAATATGTGGTCTATGTAACGGAGGATGGAGGAGGGGTGGGAATTCGGCGTCATGTGGTCCTGTGATAAGGAATGGCAGAACATTTAAAATTTTATCAAAGAGAAACTACTTCGTGTGAAGTTAAGATATATTTCTACGTTCACCTTAGTATGTAACTACTAGGTCGCACTCTTTCTTTAACTAAAATGTACTCTTTTGTCGTTTCTAAATTAAATGCAACTTTCTTTCCTGTTCTCGGATTTTAAAATTTTCTTTCCATATCGGGAACTTTGAAAGGAAACACGAATGGTTACCATCGTAATCTTCATCTGAATTAATTTTTAGTGACCAGGTTTTTCTACCTTGTAAATTTATCCCTCTTTCCTTGCTTCAAAATGTCATTCACTTGATCACCTCGTAGCATGGGCTTAGACTCTGTGTCATCGGGCCTGAAGTGTTTTCATTTAAATTAATGTTGGAGTGCTTTAGTTTCCGCCTCCTTTCCATTTCTGTACTCGGCCTTTAAATTTTAACTTCCTTTTCATGGCCGCGTAGCGGAGGCATTTTGTCTCTGAGAATTTATATTCTTTGGAGGGCAGCAGAGATATTGAGGTGTTTGGGGTAAACTGCACAGCAGTGTGCTTCAGGTATTTTAACGTGACTGATGGGGCCACGTGTGAAATCTCATTGTGCCCAAAGGACACCTTGTAAACTAACGTATATTGAGCTCCAGGGTTCGAAATCCTGTGTCTTGTAATACTTTTCATAAACCAAGGCTGTTTCTCTAATAAGTAAATTCCGGAATGTGTTAAGGCTAGCCTCTCCTTTTAAATTCTGAAGACCTGCGGATCAAAGATTTTGAGTGTTCCACTGTGACTAAGCCTACGATCCCCCAATGTTGTATAGTTTTCTGATTTTATGAAATTCCCTGTTGTCATTTCTCGAGCTTCTCAGATACTTGATAAAGAGTTTATGGAATTTTTCAGATTATATTTGTGTTCAAATCACTTAAATACTAGGAAAAAGAAAGAAATTTCAACTTTGAATCTTGTTAGCAGCCATTCACCCTACACGCTTCCTTCCCTCTGCGTAATAACTGTAATCATTATTATTAAATTAGTTAGGTCTCTTTCCGAGTTTGAATTGGGGCCGTACATTCCGACTCTACCATAACCAAGAAGTTCAACGTATCTTGACTAGCTGTTTCTAGTGCTACCTAGTGTTCTGCACTATAACCAACATAATAGAGAATGTTTATGTTTAAGGTGTGATATGCTGATCAGCTTCAGTTCTTTTTTGTTATTTTGGAGTTATCACCACAGTCTTATACTGTGATCTATCAATGAAAATTCTGTCTGTCGACATTGTTATCCACTGCAGATTACGTCATTGTTCTAGAACTGTCAGCCAGCCTACCTGTAAATACTACCAATTTTAGACCTAATGTGCCAAAACTTCATCGGGACCATAAGAGTGCTAAGTTAAAGGAGAATGTCTCCTTCTGGAGCCGCAGCTGAGGCTGGGGCTGCGCGAGCTAAAGCAGGAATTTATCTACCTTTGTGAAATGGATCAACGTGTAATAAAGGGAAGATTTCAGCGCACCTCTTTAGTAAGTAAGGGTTAATTGACCTCCGTTTACCTTAAATTTAATGTAGGTTTTTCTGTTGGTTAAAACTTGCAATGCAGGTTTTTCTAGGTTGTCTTCGGACATCGTGTGATCACCCCTCATGGGTATTTCGTAACGAGTGTGTACCCTCGTTTCACTCTGTCTTCTGGTGATCAAGTTTTTATTTCTAAATTTTTATTCTCTCCATTCGGACTTCAACTTCTCTTTCTTAGTCAACAAGTAGAACGGCTGATCCTCTGCGTCATGCCCTGTAACCTTTTATCTTGAGTTTTGAGCTACGAGTACTTGAGATGTTTCAGCCTCCATTTATCGTTTTTGGTTCTCCGTCATTTCGCTCAATATTTATTTCCTGTCTGTATAGTATGGGCTTCGACTCCTGCAAAATTCCTTGACCTTTTGATCCTTCTTTAGAACGTGATCATCCAGCAAGAACAGAAAAACAATAAATTTCAGTAAATATTGTTGTCAAAATGTAAACTTTGGTTCAAGCTTTACCCTCACGCTTCCTTCCCTCTCTGCTCACTGGAAATGGCTACGTAACTGAGGAAACAGTATTGTAAGTATTATGTTAACAAAGCAATGAGTGAATAGATACTAATTTCTGCGAAGAGAAATTCCAAACTAGCATGGCAGCCGTTAGAGTAGAAAATCAGCAGGTACGACGCATTGAGCTATATTTGATAATTTTTAATGTAACTCTTCTTCGTCCCCGTTATCAACAACTACGAATGCTTACTTTACTAGTGTCAAGAAAAAAGAATTTTATATTTCGGAATCAGCACAGAATTCATTCCGTTCTGGAACACATTAGAGTTTAAAATAATAGCTACTTAGAACTTGCACGTGTGTGCCCCATACGTTGTTCATCAGAAACAGATCAGACGCTCGTGAGAAAAGAACTCGCGATAACTAGCTAACTCATGTTCATTTGCAAAGCAACTGTACACTTAGCTCAAAATATCAATTATGGCACATTCGAAGTTTCGGACGGGGTACGATATTATACTGGAGTGTTTTTGGTAGCAGTTTTCGTTGATACAGAACGACATTGTCCGGTGTAACTGATGAACTGCTGAGGTGCTGCAGGGAACTTCAAGAGAGTTACTGGATACAAATATTTGGGAGAACAAGACAAAATGTACTAGCTTCATTATTTTTCCTTTCACATTGTAAAACGTGATAGCAATTTGCAGTTCGAACAATAGC
The DNA here is from genome assembly GCF_040414725.1 of Anabrus simplex. Classification (NCBI taxonomy): domain Eukaryota; kingdom Metazoa; phylum Arthropoda; class Insecta; order Orthoptera; family Tettigoniidae; genus Anabrus; species Anabrus simplex. The sequence continues at coordinate 8,632,146 of NC_090267.1, forward strand.
TCATGAAACTTAGATAAATTTGAAAAGAATGATACAGGCGGGGTCTAAAGAAACCCCTAATGAAAGCGTTACAAAATAACTTGCATGAAAACGTTACAGATTTTAGCTTATCTTTTTATATACGCATAAATACCAGTAACAGGCAATAATGTGCTGGACTATGGGAAGAAACTGCCCCTAAATCGGTTTGTTTTCAGGCCGAAATAGCTGTACGGGAGTGAAATCTCGGTGAACTCAGGATATCATACTCATAAGTTAGAAGTATCAGACATGAAAGTAGCGACAAAGATTCCTGTTAGAAACAGGTGGGAAGAATGCCACGAAGATACTGGTAATTGGGAGGTGTACGATACGTAAAAAGAGAATTCAGTGACATCACTAACTTAGCTGCTAGTATAATACCCAGCGTCACGCTAAGCTGTGAACCAAATAAACTGCTAGTATAATACCCAGCGTCACGCTAAGCTGTGAACCAAATAAACTGCTAGTATAATACCCAGCGTCACGTTAAGCTGTAACCAAATAAACTGCTAGTATAATACCCAGCATCACGTTAAGCTGTAACCAAATAAACTGCTAGTACAATACCCAATGTCACGTTAAGCTGTAACCAAATAAACTGCTAGAATAATACCCAGCATCACGTTAAGCTGTAACCAAATAAACTGCTAGTATAATACCCAGCGTCACGTTAAGCTGTAACCAAATAAACTGCTAGTATAATACCCAGCGTCACGTTAAGCTGTAACCAAATAAACTGCTAGTATAATACCCAATGTCACGTTAAGCTGTAACCAAATAAACTGCTAGTACAATACCCAATGTCACGTTAAGCTGTAACCAAATAAACTGCTAGTATAATACCCAGCATCACGTTAAGCTGTAACCAAATAAACTGCTAGTACAATACCCAATGTCACGTTAAGCTGTAACCAAATAAACTGCTAGAATAATACCCAGCGTCACGTTAAGCTGTAACCAAATAAACTGCTAGTATAATACCCAGCGTCACGTTAAGCTGTAACCAAATAAACTGCTAGTATAATACCCAGCGTCACGTTAAGCTGTAACCAAATAAACTGCTAGTATAATACCCAGCGTCACGTTAAGCAGTGAACCAAATAAACTGCTAGTATAATACCCAGCGTTAGGTTATGAGTTGTCGCATGTCATGTGTACAACTGAAAACAGTTGTTCATGTATTAAAAGCTAGGTAATATATGTAAGTTTAATCATATGTATATAACTGATGTATTATAACGTAGGTTTAATTTATTACTTGTAAGTGAGCCTTGAGGCATTGCTGGTGATTCAGGACATTTCTGGTTATACTTGTATTGCTATGCAGAAGGTAGTGTTTAACACTTGCAGATAACCGTCCGTGTTTCCAAGTGCCTTAGGAAATCTCCTAGTAACATGTGTATTGATGTAAGTAAGCTCTGAAATCTTCATGTACGAAGTACATGTTGTATAATATGTTTAGGTTATATAATATACGGACAAGCTTCCCTCCAGACAATTCTCACCAGGTCTTTCTGACGTTGTTATAGGATTCTCCAGGCATTTTGTAGTAATGCTATGTTGTCTAGAATCATAGCCAGTGTTCGACAGAGTATTCGTAGGTGAGCTGTTTTGATACCGCGACGCGGATGGACAGTCAGTTGCTGCTATTGTGAGCTATCGTAGATCAGTCCTACCAAATTGATTCCACTTCGCAGATCGATTGTAAACTTATTGCTCACATACAATAGATCAACTGTTATTGTATTTGAGTTTGTAGTAGTCTTTATTATTTAATGACATCGCTACATTCTGCTTGATATTTGCCGACCAAATAACTTACAATTTCGAAACCCGCAGAGAAAGTTCGGTATAATTGAGACTGTCACCTAAAATAAGTTAAAATGGAATGCTCATAGCAAACTATGCTATATACACCTCCTTAATTTCCCTGTACTCTACACCGTAGTATGTAATATGAGCCTATTAAAGAGATCCTCATTCTCTTGAGGTTAACTTCATACTGCTTCCAACTGACGAACACAAGATGTCCTGGCCATTTGTTAACATTCAAGATCCGCGCTCTTTGTTTCAGATGTTAAGCATGAACTGCGCTCTGTCAGCTAAGTAAGGAACTCACTCAGCTGTCAACATTCGAAACACGCACCGGTTTCAACATAGTATGTCCATACCACCGTCATTGCGTGAACTGCAATCTATTAGATAACTGAAGAACTCTCTTAGCTGTCAGCATTCAAAACACGCACTGTTATTCAACATAGTATCTTCGATTAGTAGCGCTCTTTTTACCCACTCCAGGTTCCCATTTTCCCCACTCCCTACCTCGCACTAGCACATAACAGAGGAAAACGCACACTACGACACGTCACCTGCACTTCTGTGTTACAGGCTCTCATTTCTGGTACCTACAGCAATATTCTCAGACGGCAGGCAACTAGCGGACGGCCAGAGGCCCCGTGGGATACGCCCGGAGGAATACGGCTCCTGCTTGGCGGGATGGACCAGGATTACGACAAGCCTTCTAATTATGCCTTCCTTTGAAATTGTTATATGCAGAATTACGTCGTCAGTGGTTACCTCTACATTCTCTGCTCTAGTACGGCCTTACAACATAAGCAACTTTTGATATATTTGATCTCCTGATACTACCTGAAGAGTATTTCACCTGTAAACATTCAAGCGGGATAGCTCTCTCAAGATTAGAGTCCGTGTATACGACGGGAGACCAGTAAGTCCATCAGACTGAGCTAACTCGATCTCAATGGGCCAGGGATTACCCGCGTGAGCTATTCGGCCTAGTAGTAGAAGCTAGTGACATAGTACGAAGAACAAAATCCCAAAGGCTGGAGAGTTGACGAACCCTCGTTTCCCTGCTAGCTCTTTACAGTCCTTTAGCTTACACGTACCCTTTAGCCTACTAGAGTCGTTTAGTCCTTTAAACCACATTATCCCTACAGCACTTTGACATATACCTGCCTTTTAGCCCTTTTACCCATTAGAGCCCTTAGCCCTGTAGCCTATATGAACTCGTTAGCATATTAGAGTCCTTTAGGCCTCTATCCTATATCAGCTTTTTAGTCCTTTAGCACATGCGAGCATTTTAGACTCTGTAGCACATTACGGCCCTTCAGCCATTTATTCCCCTTTGCCAATATTACGCTTTAGACCTATATCCTATTAGAGCATTTTATTTCTTTAGAGCCCTTTAACCCATTAGAGCCCTTAGTCCTTTAGCCCATATGAACTCGTTAGTGTGTTAGAGCCCTTTAGGCCTTTATCCTATACCAGCCCTTTAGTACTTTAGCCCCTATGAGCCCTTGCCCTTGAAATTCAAGTGCACTATTTTACTCGATAATGGAACTAGAGTCCCTTACATGAACAGAATTATGCACGAGGATCGAAATCTTGAACTTGAGCTCCATAAGAGCAATGTATGCGCATTAGCCCCAGTGCCAGCTTCCATATTATTTCATTTACAAGCTCAGATAAGTTCAGACAGGATAAATGAAAGAGAATAGTTCTGCAAAGTATGCAGAATTATTTTTCAGACCCCGGTAGAGACCTATTTGTGCCAACCAATGCTGCGACCTTACAAAGCAGAGCGGTGTTCCAAGTCAGCCCGGTCGTATTAACTGTAACAATATGCAATTCAATAATAATCTTCACCAGGCTTTTATAACTAGCATCCGTGTTCATTTGTACTTCCTATATCTGACAAAGTGTACTGTAACACTAGAATACTGAATGTATATTTAACCATGAAGAGATTTCTGGAGTTAATCCTTCTCGTATGAAGTACTGTAGAGGTGATTCTAACAATTTGGGCGGAGCCTTTAACGGCCAAGACGGCTAAATCACAGTACAGATTCTTGGGAATGCCCACACTTTTGAAAAACTCAACTAAGAATTTTGATTTGATTCCTCTTGCTCCGATGAAAAGTCCTACAACCCTTTTACAGGGGATATTGTTTGATTCTTTGAAGTAGTTGATGGGTGATTCATAGATGGCTCGTTCTCCGCGTCTACCTCTGCTGGCTGACTTGATTCATCCTCACATCTAATGGTGGGGTACAGAATATATGGAAAGCCCTTTCCTTGGTCAATTGTGATTATATCTATTCTCCGGTTGCTTCCACAGTCAGTAACTCATGGCAGCTCCTTACGTACCTCGTAACATTTCTGGGAGATTGCTGCTGCAATTCTAGATCTTATTCTGTTGTGCCTAACATTCCTAAGCAAGTCACATCGCGGACAGGAACCAAGAACATGAGCTAGGGCTTCAGGCTCACTACAGTGTCTGCAGTGGACTCCATTGACACTATGTTCACGCAGGGCCCGTCCCGTCATTTTCAGCGCATCTTTCCACTCTGATCTGGATAGTCCATCTGGGCGTCGATCCATCCCTTAAGCGGTGTGTATTCCTGATATATGATGGCTCCCTTACCGTAAGTTCTTAATGCGCATCATTCGCTATACTCTTTTTTCCTTAGCATTTCTCTTAATTTCCTTGTGCTAAGTTCTTCGAGTTGAGTGTTGTCTGCTTTTCTTAGGTCAAACGCACAGTTTTCTCTCTTCTATGAGATTGCACAGCCTTCTCTAGTTGTTGTTGCTAGTGGCTTTACGTTTCACCGACACAGATAGGTCTCACGGCGACGATGGGATAGGAAAGTCCTAGGAGTTGGAAGTAAGCGGCTGTGGCCTTAATCGAACTAAACCCGGGTCCACAACAGTGCACAATTTGCGGAGATAGTGGTAGGAGGAATCAATTATTTGTCCACTGTAATAATTGCTCGCTAAAAGGCCATAGAACCTGCGCAAAAGTCTCAGTGTCTGAATTCAGAGAAATAAAGAACGGTTCCCGTACATGGTTATGCTGGAAGTGTGAAATGCCGCTGTTATCAGACTCGTTCTTTACAGTTACCAGTGATACGCCCAGTGACTTAGTGAATAATTCTAAATGTACATATGTAAATAAAAATATATCACTTTTTGCCTTCAATGCGCGCAGTATTATGCGACCTGGACGGTTACAAAATATCCACGCATCGCTTGAAAGCCTTGACCCGACCATCGTATGTGTCAATGAGACGTGGTTGTCCAGCAAAATTATTGACTCAGAAGTGTTCCCTGACTCGCTGATATTGTTCCGTAAGGACCGAACCCACGGCTCTACAGGGGGAGTTCTAATTGCAGCCAAGCCAGAATGTAATCCAACTCGAGTTCATCACCTGGAGACAGCAGCCGAAGCACTGTGGGTGGAAGTGACGTGCAACAAACGCAAATTCCTTATTGGATCAATTTATCGCGCCCCTAAGTCGTCGCCGGAAATGAACGATGAACTAATTCTTTCTCTCGAGCGTGTGCAACATGTACAACAAAATTACGATGCCATTTATATTGTCGGTGATTTCAACTTAGAAATTACGTGGTCCAGAAATGCTGCACCTGTTCCAAATAACCCCCTCGCCAATAAATTCCTTTCCGCTTTCTATGATTTATTCCTTCATCAGTTAATGTTCGAAGCCACGCGTATTACGCAAACAACACGTTCAACCCTTGATCTTTTCCTAAGTAATATACCACAGTCCGTCCAATCTCTTAATACTATCCCTGGATTCTGTGACCATCAGACAATCCTCGCAACACTGACCCATATAAAACCATCCCCCAAACTCCATACCAGAACGGTTTATAATTTTTCCCGAACAAACTGGAACGATCTATCCACTTTACTATCCAACCGCCTCCCCGTTCTCACCTCACATTTCACCGGCAGTACTGACATAAACAAGATATGGAACGACTGGAAGAAAATTTTCTTTCAATGCGTAGAAGAAACCACACCAACAGTAAATATAACCAGCAGACGGAAATCTCCATGGATTACCAAGGAGATAGTGCGAGAAATTCGAAGAAGGGACCGCCTGTACCAGAAATGGAAAAGAAATCCAGCTGATTATGAGTGGGAGAAATACAGGCTGGCTAGGAACAAGGCTAAACAATCTATCAGAGATTCCTACGATTCTTACATCCACAGTCTCAACACCAACTCCAAGGAACTCTGGGCTCTTCTCAGAAGTAAAGGTTGCAACAGAGCTCCATCTGTATTTGAACATAACGGTACGGCAGTCTCCACACCACAAGAAATTGCAGACACCTTGAATAGGAAATTTAAAAGTAACTTCTCCGTCCCTACTGAGGAAGAGAACATGCTATATTCAAGGACAACATCTACCCCTCTCTTCCCTCTAACCAACCTGTATTTCTCAACGAATGAAGTAAAGGAGAGCCTTCTGAAAACAAGACCTCATGCCGCGACCGGGCCGGACCGAGTGCCAGCAAGAATTCTCAAGAATTGTGCAGTCGCCTTGGCGCCCTCGCTTTGCGCTCTCTTCAACTATTCCATTAATACCGGGTCTGTACCTTCGGAGTGGAAAGAAGCCAACGTAGTGCCAGTTTTCAAAGATGGAGATAAGGAAAACGTAGATGATTACCGGCCAGTTTCTATAACATCAGGGGTCTGTAAATGTATGGAACGTCTAGTTGCTAAATGTATGTTGGATTTTCTCAAGGAGAGAAACCTGCTGAACTCAAACCAGCACGGCTTCATTCCGGGAAAATCCTGCACAACACTTCTAACAAAAGTCATTGATGACTGGCAGTTCTCTTTGGAGCAGACTGATGTCTCACAAATAGACTGTGTGACTCTGGACTGGAGCAAAGCTTTTGACCAGGTGTCACATCAAAGACTTCTGTTAAAACTTAGCAACTACGGCATTCAGGGTAAACTGCTGTCATGGTTGAGGTCATTTTTGGTGGGTCGAACGCAATGTGTTGTGTACGGAGGAGCCAAATCAGACCAAACCACAATTACTTCTGGAGTAATTCAGGGCAGTGTGATAGGGCCCCTCCTGTACACGATTTATGCTCTCGACTTACCGGATTGTGTAAATTCGACCATGGCGCAGTATGCCGATGACACAGTCATTTACAGAGCCATGAAAAACAGTGATGATATTGTACAATTCCAATCGGATCTGGATATTATAGCTCTGTGGTGTGAGGTAAATAGATTGCATATAAATATTAAGAAGTGTAAATATATAAGACTAAGCAGAGCTAAACAGCCACTCCGGAACCAACCTACTCTATGTGGAATCCAACTGCCGACTTCTAACTCCATCAGACTGCTCGGTATTCACATTACGGACAATCTGAAATGGAATAAACACGTGGAGGAAGTGAGGTGTAAGGCGCTAGATGTCTCTCGGGAGGAAGAAGTAAAGCCCTACGAACGGCTTATATTTCCCTTGTGCGGCCCATACTATTATATGGCCTTCCTTCCTGGCATCCAACTACAGCGGAAAATATGAGGAAACTAGAAGGTATCCAGCGACGAGCAGAACGTTTAATTAACAAACACATCCCCTTAAACACAACCAGGTCATTGCCACCAGTGAACTCGCTATGTACACAAATAGATGTAGCCTTCCTTAGGAAATCCCTGACAGATCACACACACCTCTCCCCTTTCCACCGCCTGCAGCTCAATTACCGCTCTGTTAAAAGAGGCCAAGGAGTTACTCTTGTCCCTCCCTTCGCTAGAACAACCTCATATTTAAATGGGTTTTACTCAAGGGCTGCTCGTACGTGGAACCTTATACCATCTGAGGTAAAGCTACTTCCTCTTCCTCACTTCCTCCGCGAAGTAAAGAAAATGTATATGTAAATATAAACCTATATGTGATGTATATAACTTGTATAAATCAGAATTGCAAGAAGGATGGGTGCAAGTACAGGTGTATGTGGGCGAATGTGTATGCGTGCGTGTGTGGGAGTGGTTGTGAATGAGTGTGTATAGAGGGGTCTGAGTGAGAGTATAAATGGCTGGGTGTTCTTACTCTAATATTTTCAGGATAAATCAAGATAATTATTATTCTAAGGGTACAGTGTTTGTAGTGTAAATATGTAAATTTAAAATTGTCTACATAAGTTTGTATGTAAATATTCAGTAGAGTTTATGTACACATGTGGAGATGGAGGCACTTCCGTGTATGTGGGGCTTGCCCTTTCTCCATCTACCACCCCTAAATTGTACATGTACAATTTAAGGAAAATAAATAATAATAATAATAATAATAATAATAATAATAATAATAATAATAATAATAATAATAATAATAATACTCGGAGAAAACCAACTCCTCTGAAAGTTCCTCCAATACGAAGTCCGTAGCTAAGTTGTATAGAGCTGATGAAAGTGTGGCGCCTTGCAGGCCGTTCCCCATTTGCTTCTACCTGTTTGCAACTGAACTATTATTTGCTTGAATTTCGATGGTAATTCTAGATGGGCTAATGTTATCTCAGTATGGAGATCGCCTAACATATTAAACGCCTTAGTAATGTCGAGAAATACTGTGGTCACCTCATCTTTTCTCAATTTTGTAGTTCTTAATATACTGTCCAGAATTGTAACATTCGTAAACGTCCCAGGACAAGAAGAGAAACCTCGCTGATTTCTGTGGAAGATGACATAGTTTCGTAATCTTAAGTCCAGTACTCTCTAAAAATATATTCTTAGCATCGAATAAATTGTTATTTCCCTCTAATTTCCGATGTCGCCAACTTTGTGGATCAGTATGGTTCTAGCCTTATGAAGGCATGGGGAGCGTAGTTTGTTAACGGCATACGAGTAAAAATGAGTGCTAAGGTCGAGTAAACTGCTCTCATTAGCACTGGATGAGGACCTTGCGTTGTATCCATCTTAATTTACTTCATTCCTTTTGCCTGACTGAAGGCTCGTAATGTTCGCTGCTGCTAGTGGTGTGTTCTCTCCCCGCATGTCTTTCATTATTTTAGACTGTTCACTTCGTAAAGCAGTACGTCTCCTGGTACGCATGTCTTTCACACTTTTTTCCCGAAGCGTTTTGGAAGATCTGGCAGGAATTTAATGTTGCGTTTCGAGCTTGGTAAAACTTTGTAGCTGGATATTTAGGCCCCTGTAAAAGTGCGATAGATGTTTCGTATAGTTCCATCGTGGACCATCGTGGACTCTGCTTGCATACGTCAGGGGATTCCGAAAACAGTGTGGCGGTAGGGGTCTCATATCGCATGGCAGTGCTGTAATTCACCTCGACCTCGGACCACACTACACTCGAGAGAAGTGCCTAGTCACAGAGTGTCTCTATGAGTGTGGGCAGCATCCGCTGTGTACGAGAAACTGTGTGTTATAGTTTTCGAGTCAGAAGAGTCGAACCCTCGTTTTCCTATACAGAGAAAGTTAAACAAATTAACACGAGATCCAGCTAGAGGTCCCGTCGTCACCAGGAGGGAGATCTCTGAGTTACCCTTCTAGTCGCCGTGTTCCACCCACAGGGATAAAGCAAGCCACTTTTATTACATCACTCATCATTGGATGAGGTTGGGAAGGGCAGCCGAGTAGGAGGAGTCGACCGGATCCCCAATTCACCCTACTATTAATGATAACTGGAATCAGTCACTGACATGAAAATGGCTTCGTCTTTAGCAAAAATATGTAGATTGTAGTTGATAGTTTAACTAGTGAAGTGTCTTTTAAAGCTCACACTACGCATCGCTTGTCTCGTATCCCACTAGTGGATCTGAACTGGAGTTCGCTGCACAATGTTGTGTCGCCCGACTCAGTAGGATGTGTGTCACGATCATTCAAAAAATTAAGGCAGTTGTCCTTACTCATTGCAGATTTGATAGATCAGTACCTCCTTAAAATGGTGATGGAGTGGGGTTCTTTTTGAGTAAGTGTATTTTCAAAATCTTAATACGTAACACTGAATAGTGTTTTTTTTTTCAGTCATACATTTTCAATTTGGGTTGCGTGACGTGATTCTTACCCTAAATTATTTTCTGCACATTTTTTGCCTGCTTAGATTTTATACAGGTTACTTCTTAAACTGTCAAGTGCATTTTACTGCACACCGTCTAAATTCCGAACGTATTTGTGGCTTCATTGTTTCAACAGATCTATTCCTAAAATCACAACTTTGGTGTTTTTAAATTACAGTTCACCAACAGGTGGGATGGAGGGCATTCCGGAGAAGTCGCACAGAAACAAAGACACTCGATGACCTTGACGCATGTAAAATGAAGATAACATAAAAGGAAGGGGAGAAATTTGTGAATTAAATGGAGTTTAACAAGTCTCGGACTGTGAGAAGACTTCTCGTGCTGGTGTACTTACCATGTACGGGAACTCATTGATAGTTGCTGGAACCCCTCCAAGGATACGGTCATCCTGCCCGTAGTTTCTGTATTGGACGAGGTCCGTATGTTCTGGAAATGGAACAAAAGACAAGTCTTCGTAGTGTTCTTGTTTTAAGAGGTAAAACTACAAAATCACTAGTCCTTCTATAAGTATGAAGAATTAAAATTCCGTTTCATGATGTGGACAAAGCTTCTTACAGATCTTACGAGATTATCTACGAATTTTACAGTCACAGTTATACCTGAGATGATAATCTCTGGCTATCGATTACTTTTTCAGCAAAAAAATATAATTTTGTTATTGTAATTATTTAGGCTACTAAAATTTTTACTGCATGTCTCCCGGACCTTTATGTCACCCTCAGTGGAGGACGGATAATTTAAGTCTAACTCTTCGTTCATTCCATTCCTGGGCCAGTCAGCCTGTGGATGTTCATTTTCAACCTTGCCTACTTGAAGAAGCAAGAGCTCGAAGTTACAGAGAACAGAACACCAGTGCTGCCGTATCAAGACAAATGGACGAGCAGGCTCTTGAAAGAATGGGCAGTAAAGTCAGCTCAGGACACAGTTTTGTTGAGTAATGTTGCCAACATAAAAAATATCAATCCTAAAGGCACGCATAGACCTCTGTGTTTTTCGTGAGAAACCGAAGTGTTGGTATGAGTGTTGCCAAAGATTCTCAGTATTTTGTTAATATTGTGCCATTTCACTGTTAGCAGTGAATATTCTGGAACAAAAATGGACGGTATGCCGCGAGAACATTAATAATAACGCGCTAATATAACCGTAAATGTCGAGAAGATCATACTTTTATCAGGTACAAGCTGGGAAATAATATATAGAAGGCAGTGAAAAAGAATGAAAGATGGAATATTAATTATTATTTAAAAAATCATTCGAGAAGGCACTTACTCAAGCAGATCGCTATGGCAGATTTACGGAAAGAAGACTATAGTCATAAAGGATGGTTTTTATTTGAAGAGAAAATAGAAATACACGGCGCAGAAATCGCGCGAGACAACAAGAATGCCGCACATCTGCAAATTTAATAAACTGAAACAGAACAGTTCGACAGAATAGTTACGTAATCAGTTACGTCACGAGTCACCAAGAGAAAGAAGTACCCAGCATCATAACTTGTTCTCAAGAAAATATAAAGTACAACAGCGTTTAGAAATAAGCTAAGGAAATTCAATCTCATTATAATTGAAACTCTAATAACCATATTAGCAGTCTGCAAGACTTTAGCACGATCCGATTGAAAGAAGCATTAGTATCTATATTTTCCATGAGCCTTTACACAGGAACCCTGATTCTCACCCACCTACGAGAGAAGAAATAATGGACATCATCGGTGGTCTCAAGAACAACAAGGCTTCAGGTGAAGACGGCATAGTTGCCATGATGTTGAAACATGCAGATGACCAGTCTTTGTAGAGCATCCATCAAATCATAAATGACATATGGACAAGAGATTCCCTACCCGAAGGATGGACGTCTGCCGTGATTCATCCCCTCCACAAGCAGGGAAGTAAGATAGACCTTAACAATTATAGAGGTATTTCCTTGTTACAAATTACCTACAAGATCCTCTCTGTAGCCCTGCTCAATAGAGTCACCACACAGATAGACTCACAATTAGGTGAATACCAAGCTGCTTTCCGTAAGAGTAGATCTTGTCCAGAACAGATACACAATCTTAAGGCAGTTCTTAATTACAAAAGCCGAGGTGGACATCCCTGGGTGGTGGTCCTAGTAGATTTTCAGAAAGCTTATCACTCTGTGGACAGAGACACCCTTTTCTACATACTATGGGAACTTGATCTGAATGGGAAGACCCGACGATGAATTCAAGCCATTCGGAGGAACAGGACGTCCAAGGTCAGGTTCAGAGGTGAGCTATCCGCAAGTTTTCCAATCAGGAGTTAGACAGGGTGATGGTCTCTCCTGCATTCTCTTCAACTGTGTCCTGGAAATGATCATTAGGGAATGGAGAACGATGCTACCACCGGGAGCTGGACTGAAGCTTGGGTATAAGAGAGACAACCTCATTTTCCCGTGCCTAGCCTTTGCCGATGACCTCATTCTACAGGCAAATAATATAGAGGAGGCTACCTAGAACTTACAGAGTCTTTATAGTGTAACGGTTAAGACTGGTCTGAAGATCAGCATCCAGAAGACTGAATTTATGACCAATATCAAGGAGGCCCCTCCTACAATTCCTCTCACAGATACTACCATACGAAAAGTAACTGCAATTAAGTACTTGGGAGAATGGATCTCTGCGAATCAGAGCGAGAACCTAGCCATAGATGCCAGATGTACCAAGTTTGGTAGGGCTTATCACTCGTATCGTAGTATCTATTCATCTAAGTGCCTCTCCAAGAATCTCAAACTCAGACACTACAACTCGGTCGTCAAACTCTCTGTTCTGTATGCTTCCGAGTGCCTTGTAGTGGCCAGGAAGGACCCACTCAGAAAGCTGGAGTTAAAAGAGAGGAAGATCCTGAGGAGGATGTTAGGACCAATCCGAGAGGAAGGAGGCATTCACAGAATTCGAACAGAATTTGAACAACAGAAGGACGTCGTCACGTCTATAAGGAAAAGGCGCCTGACCTTGGCCCGTCTGGATTCCGAAAGACTCACCAACAGGATTTCACAGTAACAGGAAGAGGCAAGGCTTCTATGAACAAATGGATCACGTCAGTTAAGTCAGATATGGAACAACTAAGTATCCCACGGGGACAAACTCTTGACCGACTACTGTTCCGTCAAGTCATCCGACACGGAGTTTTCCCAACGTCCCTTAAAGTAAGAAGACTACAGGAAATAAGTGGACAGAGGAGAGAAGGCTGGCTCATGGTCAGCAAATGAAGGAGTATTGGAAGAAGATAAAGCAACAACTTTACCGAAGAGTAGATACGAGCCCCGTGGTCCTCAGTACGCCTAAACGACAAACAGGAAGAAGAAGGTGTTTCTAAATCATAGAAGGCTTTGTACCCTAAGATGCGAAACTGACCATCTCAATCTATATTTCTGTTCCAACTGCGCAAGAAATGGACAACGTCATGTGTTACGAAGACCAAGGCCAAGGCTGTCTGGAGATGGGGACTTGAAGCCGACAAAGCTACGGTGAAGGAGGAGAGGTGTTACCCGGAGGCTGATCTGATGTCACAATCGTATTGACGGCATGTGCCAAGCATTCGGACATACAGCAACGAGGAAAAACAGGAGGAAAAGATAAGTTTATTTAAATATTGTTACTGTAAGTAATTTAAATATCATGTTTTAAGAAATGACATTTTTCGATTATTGAAGTATATATATATGTGCAGTGCTGTCGTGAATTATATTCAAAAGAAGTGACGTTACCCGGAAAGGCAATCGATTTAATAACATAGGAGGTTATTAGGTAGTCATCTGACCAGAATGTTAAGTTCTTTGAGTTAGGACATAATTAACTAGTGACAACCAACCATGCGTCCGTAATGCTACTAGTATTGAGTGGCGAGGTTAACTTACTTCAGATGTAGACATGATATGACATTGTGGTCAGTGTTAGGATTATATTAGAATATTATACTACGAAATGGAATTAATGTAAGGCCATATACAGGTTATATAGAGGTCATGGGAAGACGTATGAAGAAAATGAGAGGAATCTGAAGAAAAATTAAAATGAAATGGAATATACGGGAGCGGTGATAAGGGAACAGAGAACTGGAAATAACGTGGGGATGACATAAAATTGTTAGTGTTGAACTATAGAAATATTGTAAAGAAAGGAATAGAATTAAGTAATTTAATAGGTTCATGTTTGTGGATTACTGTAGTCAAGTCCTAGTTCGTGAACCATGGGCAACGGCTGAGTGGCCTAGTAAGTGATCCTGAAAGTCGGGATACCAGTTGCTATGGAATGGGAGTGGGCAACTCCGACATATTCTGAGTCCTGGCCCTCCTTGTGCTCAGGCGACTAGGACTATACAATCCACCGGTGGTCCATAAGCCGTTAGAGGAGAGATCCTCACTTGGACTATGTGCAAGTAGGGTAGCATCCTGCTTCATGAATCGACCGAACTCAGAACATTTTAAGCAAGCCTCGGACTTATGGGAGTAACGGAGTCTCACTCCCATTTGACAGGCGAGGGACCCCTTGGAAACAACTTGGGGAACGAAATGGAATTCGATAGGGAGCTATCAATAATAATGGGGCTTATGGAAGAAAGAAAGTAGATCTGGCTGAGTCAGCAAAGAGGATGCATCTGGATGTGTTAGGAGTAAGTGATATTCGGGTAAGGGGAGATAACGAGGAAGAGATAGGAGATTATAAACTGTACTTGACGGGTGTTAGAAAGAGAAGGGCAGAGTCTGGGGTAGGGCTCTTTATCAGGAATACCATTGCACGGAACATAGTTTCTGTTAGCCACGTAAATGAGCGAATGATGTGGGTAGATTTGTCAGTTGGAGGAATTAGGACTAGAACTATGTCCGTGTATTCACCATGTGAGGGTGCAGATGAGGATGAAGTTGACAAGTTTTATGAAGCATTGAGTGACATAGTGGCACGAGTTTTCCGGGGATTTTTCGATGATACAGACCACTATCTGATCTGTAGTGAACTAAGTATCTCTAGGTCTAAGGTAGAGAAAGTGAAATCTGTCTGCAAACGAATAAGGGTAGAAAATCTCCAGGACGAGGAAATTAGACGGAAGTACATGGATATGATTAGTGAGAAGTTTCGAACAGTAGACAGTAAGCAGGTTCAGGATATAGAAAGTGAATGTGTGGCATACAGGGATGCAGTAGTAGAAACAGCAAGGGAATGTCTAGGAACAACTGTGTGTAAAATTGGGAAAAGCCGAACATCTTGGTGGAATGATGAAGTGAGAGCAGCTTGTAAACGTACAAAGAGGGCTTATCAGAAATGGCTCCAAACAAGGGCCGAGGCAGACAGGGATTTGTACGTAGATGAAAGAAACAGAGCGAAACAAATAGTTGTTGAATCCAAAAAGAAGTCATGGGAAGATTTTGGTAACAACCTGGAAAGGCTAGGTCAAGCAGCAGGGAAACCTTTCTGGACAGTAATAAAGAATCTTAGGAAGGGAGGGAAAAAGGAAATGAACAGTGTTTTGAGTAATTCAGGTGAACTCATAATAGATCCCAGGGAATCACTGGAGAGGTGGAGGGAATATTTTGAACATCTCAATGTAAAAGGAAATCATCATGGTGGTGTTGTGAACAACCAAGTTCATGGGGAGGAGGAAAATGATGTTGGTGAAATTATGCTTGAGGAAGTGGAAAGGATGGTAAATAAACTCCATTGTCATAAGGCAGCAGGAATAGATGAAATTAGACCTGAAATGGTGAAGTATAGTGGGAAGGCAGGGATGAAATGGCTTCACAGAGTAGTATAATTAGCATGGAGTGTTGGTAAGGTACCTTCAGATTGGACAAAAGCAGTAATTGCACCTATCTATAAGCAAGGGAACAGGAAGGATTGCAACAACTATCGAGGTGTCTCACTGATTAGTATACCAGGCAAAGTATTCACTGGCATCTTGCAACGGAGGGTGCGATCAGTTGTTGAGAGGAAGCTGGATGAAAACCACTGTGGTTTCAGACCACAGAGAGGCTGTCAGGATCAGATTTTCAGTATGCGCCAGGTAATTGAAATATGCTACGAGAGGAATAGGCAGTTGTGTTTATGTTTCGTAGATCTAGAGAAAGCATATGACAGGGTACCGAGGGAAAAGATGCTCGCCATACTGGGGGACTATGGAATTAAAGGCAGATTATTAAATGCAATCAAAGGCATTTATGTCGACAATTGGGCTTCAGTGAGAATTGATGGTACAATGAGTTCTTGGTTCAGGGTACTTACAGGGGTTAGACAAGGCTGTAATCTTTCACCTTTGCTGTTTATAGTTTACATTGATCATCTGCTGAAAGGTATAAAATGGCAGGGAGGGATTCAGTTAGGTGGAAATGTAGTAAGCAGTCTGGCCTATGCTGACGACTTGGTCTTAATGGCAGATTGTGCCGAAAGCCTACAGTCTAATATCGTGGAACTTGAAAATAGGTGCAATGAGTATGGTATGAAAATTAGCCTCTCGAAGACTAAATTGATGTCAGTAGGAAAGAAATTCAACATAATTGAATGTCAGATTGGTGATACAAGGCTAGAACTGGTAGATAATTTCAAGTATTTAGGTTGTGTGTTCTCCCAGGATGGTAATATAGTAAGTGAGATTGAATCCAGGTGTAGTAAAGTTAATGCACTGAGCTCGCAGTTGCGATCAGCAGTATTCTGTAAGAAGGAAGTCAGCTCCCAGACGAAACTATCTATACATCGGTCTGTTTTCAGACCAACTTTGCTTTACGGGAGCGAAAGCTGGGTGGACTCAGGATATCTTATTCATAAGTTAGAAGTAACAGACATGAAAGTAGCGAGAATGATTGCTGGTACAAACAGGTGGGAACAATGGCAGGAGGGTACTCGTAATGAGGAGATAAAAGCTAATTTAGGAATGAACTCGATGGATGAAGCTGTACGCATAAACCGGCTTCGGTGGTGGGGTCATGTGAGGCGAATGGAGGAGGATAGGTTACCTAGGAGAATAATGGACTCTGCTACGGAGGGTAAGAGAAGTAGAGGTAGACCAAGACGACGATGGTTAGACTCGGTTTATAACGATTTAAAGATAAGAGGTACAGAACTAAATGAGGCCACAACACTAGTTGCAAATCGAGGATTGTGGCGACGTTTAGTAAATTCCCAGAGGCTTGCAGACTGAACGCTGAAAGGCATAACAGTCTATAATGATAATGTATGTATGTATGTAATGTATATTTACCAGATATTGTAATAGGAGTTGAATCATGGCTGAGAAATGATATAATGGATGCAGAAATTTTATCACGGCACTGGAGTGTGTATCGTAGAGATAGGATAGGAATGGTGGGAAGGGGAGTATTCATTCTGGTGAAAGAAGAAGAAGTAAGCTACGAAAAAGTTAAAGATGAGACACATGAAATTCTAGGTGTAAGGCTCATTTCTAAAGATAATAGGCAATTTGATATATTTGGAGTGTACAGACCGGGAAAGGCTAGCACTGACGCGGATTCGGAATTATTTGATAGGATAGTCGGCTATATGGGAAACGACATGGATAGAGGCGGGAGATCTGAATTTGCCAGATGTCAATTGGGAAGGAAATGCGAACGACAGGAAGTATGACCAACAAACGGCAAATAAGTTAATATGGGAAGGACAGCTGATTCAGAAAGTGATAAAACCAGATGAGCTCTATAGGGAAACTGAAGTAATAGATGGTATTAGTGATCATGAAGCTGTTTTTGTCGTAGTCAAAAATAAATGTGATAGAAAGGAAGGTCTTAAAAGTAGGACTATTAGGCAGTACCACATGGCTGATAAAGCAGGCATGAGTCAGTTTCTAAAAAGTAACTATGATCGGTGGAAAGCGGTAAATAAAAATGTAAACAGACTCTGGGATGGGTTTTAAGAAATTGTTGAGGAATGAAGAAACAGGTTTGTACCTTTAAGGGAGGTTAGGAATGGTATAGACCCACCTTATTATAATAGAGAAATAAAGAGAGTAGGAAAGAGGTGCAGACTGGAAAGAAATAGAGTTAGAAATGGCTGTGGAAGTAAGGAGAAATTGAAGGAACTTACTAGAAAATTGAATCTAGCAAAGAAGGCAGCTAAGGATAACATGATGGCAAGCATAATTGGCAGTCATACAAATTTTAGTGAAAAATGGAAGGGTATGTATAGGTATTTTAAGGCAGAAACAGGTTCCAAAAAGGACATTCCAGGAATAATTAATGAACAAGGGGAGTGTGTATGTAAGGATCTTCATAAGGCAGAAGTATTCAGTCAGCAGTATGTAAAGATTGTTGGTTACAAGGAAAATGTCGGATAGAGGAGGAGACTAAGGCCAATGAAGTATTAAAATTTACATATGATAACAATGACATTTACAATAAGATACAAAAGATGAAAACTAGAAAAGCGGCTGGAATTGATCAGATTTCTGGGGATATACTAAAGACAACGGGTTGGGATATGGTACCGTATCTGAAGTACTTATTTGATTATTGTTTGGTCGAAGGAGCTATACCAGATGAATGGAGAGTTGCTATAGTAGCCCCTGTGTTAAAAGGAAAGGGTGATAGACATAAAGCTGAAAATTACAGGCCAGTAAGTTTGACATGCATTGTATGTAAGCTTTGGGAAGGCATTCTTTCTGATTATATTAGACAAGTTTGTGAAATTAATGACTGGTTCGATAGAAGGCAGTTCGGTTTTAGGAAAGGTTATTCCACTGAAGCTCAACTTGTAGGATTCCAGCAAGATATAGCAGATATCATGGATTCTGCAGGTCAAATGGGCTGTATCGCGATTGACCTGTCTAAAGCATTTGATAGGGTGGATCATGGGAGACTACTGGCAAAAATGTGTGCAAATGTTGTGAGATGGACAGCAGGCAATGGTATGTTGATAAACGGGGTTAAAAGTCAGGTTGTGAGTTTCAGGAATAGAAAAAGTCCTCCCAGTTTTAATTACTGCGTTGATGGGATGAATGTTCTTGTTGGGGATCATTGTAAGTATGTAGGTGTTAATATAAGGAAAGATCTTCATTGGGGTATTCACATAAATGGGATTGTAAATAAAGGGTACAGATCTCTGCACATGGTTATGAGGGTGTTTAGGTGTTGTAGTAAGGATGTAAAGGAGAGGGCATTTAAGTCTCTGGTAAGACCCCAACCTGAGTATGGTTCCAGTGTATGGGACAGTCACCAGGATTACCTGATTCAAGAATTGGAAAAATCCAAATAAAAGCAGCTCGATTTGTTCTGGGTGATTTCCGACAAAAGAGTAGCGTTACAAAAATTTTGCGAAGTTTGGGTTGGGAAGAATTGAGAGAAAGAAGAAGAGGTGCTCGACTAAGTGGTATGTTCCGAGCTGGCAGCGGAGAGATGGCGTGGAAAGACATTAGTAGACGTATAAGTTTGAGTGGCGTTTATAAAGGTAGGAAAGATCACAATATGAAGATAAAGTTGGAATTCAAGAGGACAAACTGGGGCAAATATTCATTTATAGTAAGGGGAGTTAGGGATTGGAATAACTTACCAAGGGAGATGTTCAAAAATTTCCAATTTCTTTGAAATCATTTAGGAAAAGGCTAGGAAAACAACAGATAGGGAATCTGCCACCTGGTCGACTGCCCTAAATGCAGATCAGGATTGATTGATTGATTGATTGATTGATTGATTGATTGATTGATTGATTGATTGATTGATTGATTGATTGATTGATTGATTGATTGATTGATTGATTGATACAGTACATGGAGTTACCATTAATCTCCTAATTCTGATAACCCTCCTGCCATTACTCTCACTACCATCACGTCTTGCAACTTACAAATCCGGTATCCTGATTCCACCCGGCTTTCACTGCCATACAGTAAATTCGGTCTGAAAACGCAGTCATATAAACTGAAATCCGCGCGAGGTGTCACTTCTTTGTTACAGAATTTGTACCATTCCTCGAGAATACACATCCGAAACCGAAGCTATTGGTGGTATAAGCGAACACGAAGCTGTTTCTGCCGCAGTCAAATGTAAATAAGGAGGGTTGTAAAAGCAGGAGTATTAGGCAGTACCATCTGCCTGAAGAGACAGGCTTGAGGGAGTTAAATACAACTATAGGAATGGTGCCAGTGTTTGAGCAATGAAGTGTTTGTTGTGCTGTTCTCATACACATATCGTATGTACTGATCTGGTCAGCTGTAAACATCTAACCAGCTACAAATGATGCGCCCAACGAAGTAAGCTGCTTTGACGAATACAACAAGACCGGAAGAACATTGAGTGGTTACTTACGTAAAATATTAACCTGAATTTAAAATATCGCTGATAGTGTATAGTAATATTTTTAATTTCAAATTAATACTCTTTAAGGTGCAGCAGCGAACGTTGTACAGGAAGTAAGTTGAAGCACGTGACTCGCCGCGCAGGCCTTCTTCTACGTTCCTGTACGTTACGTTTGAATGAAGTTTGCACGTGTTGGGACAGAGTTTAGGTCTTTCTTTAGAGTTTCAGATAATCCAAGTAAATGAAGTGGATGAAGAGCCAAACACTGTCTGAAGAGGACTAGAACATTTTCTTTGTGGGATCAGCAAGAGTTAAGATGGATATTCTAGCCAGCATCGAAGCCAGCACCACGTACCGAGGAAAGATCTTCATTGGGGTAATCTCATAAATCGAATTGTAAATAAAGGATACAGATCTCTGGACATGATTATGAGAGTATTTAGGTGTTGTAGCAAGGATGTAAAGGAGAGGGCATATAAGTCTCTGGTAAGACCCCCAACTAGAGTATGGTTCCAGTGTATGGAACCTTCTCCAGGATTCCTGATTTGAGGACTGGAATCATCAAAAGAAAAGCAGCTCGATTTTTTCTGGGTGGTTTCCGAAAGAAAAAAAGAGTAGCGTTACGAACATGTAGCAACGTTTGGGCTGGGATGACTTGGGCAAAAGCAGACGAGCTGTTCGACTAAGTGGTATATTCCACGCTGGCAGTGGAGAGATGGCATCGAATGACATTAGTAGACGAATAAGATTGAGTGGTGTTTTAAAAGCAGGAAAAAACACAATATGAATATAAAGTTGGAATTCAAGAGAATAAATTGAGGCAAATATTACTTTATAGGTATGGGAGTTAGGGATTAGAATAATTTACCAAGGGTGATGTTCAATAAATTTCCAGAATATTTTTTGCAATCATTTAAGAAAAGGCAAGGAAAACAGACAGAGAATCTGCCACCTGGGCGAGTACCCTAAATGCAGATCAGTATTGATTGATTGATTGATTGATTGATTGATTGATTGATTGATTGATTGATTGATTGATTGATTGATTGATTGATTGATTGATTGATTGATGACCGTCTGAAAGCCGAGCCCGCGCCGACATCGGCCAGGAAGTGATGACTGGGCGAATTGGTCATGCGGTTAGGAGCGCGCGGCTGTGAGCTTGCATCCGGTAGATAGTGGGTTCGAATCCCACTGTCGGCAGCCCTGAAGATGGTTTTCAGTGGTTTCCTATTTTCACACCAGGAAAATGCTGGGACTGTACCTCAATTAAGGTCACGGCCGCTTCCTTTCAACTCCTAGGCCTTTCCTATCCCATCGTCGCCTCAATACCTATCTGTGTCGGTGCGACGTAAAGCCGTTAGAAAAGAAAGGATATGATGAATAACACCTTACCAGTCATCAGCCTGGAGGATCAGCATGTTCCACACTATTTACTTTATATTTGTTAAATATTTAGTAGATTTAAGCATTAGCTCGACTTTCATATCGTTATATAACGTAACTACTTGGCTGTTTTGTGGCATTAAGCTTCATCCAACGTTTATTTCTTCTAAACATTATTTTCAAATTACATTGCGTCTTCTTAGTTATTCTTCTCAATAATTTTCTCAAGAGGAAATGGGATGTCATAAAGACACGAGTTATTAAATCTTCAAATTAAATCCTAGATTGCTAATAAGAGGAAGCAGGTAATAATATTAATGATTATTATATTCCAAAATCATATAAAAAAATTAGTGGATTAATTATGATGCGTGTGATGATTCTTTTCATTTATTCATGGTTATGACTTAGAATTAAATCTTCGAGTATTTATGGAATTCCGTGGTCTGATATGCCATACGTTCATGCTCAATTATTCCGAATTTAATTAATAAGGATAAATGATATAATAATAGCCGGGATGAGTGGCCTTCTGACTCCAACTCGGCAGGTTCGAACCTGGCTTAGTCCGGTGGTGTTTAAAGGTGTTCAAACACGTCAGCCTCGTGTCAGTAGATTATCTGGGCCGTAAAAGAATACCTGCGGGACTAAATTCCCGCACCTCGGCGTTTCCGAAAACCGAAAAAGTAGTTAGTGGGACGTAAAGCAAATAACATTACTTTATCTATATAAATAAAATCGTAACGACCGTGTGTCTGTACAATGTCCATTTTGGCGACATTTCCGTACATTTATCCATTTCAGGTGTAATAATGACCATCTGCATAATTTTTAACTTTAGTGTCTGTCGGTTTGTCTGTCCTTCTATAACTTGAAAACTACGCGATATACTTCCACCAAACTTCATATTTAGAATCCACTTGTCCTTGGGTAGGTTTTAGGGCAAATATTGTTTCGAAGTCCCTGAACTAACTGGGGACTTACACGAAACCGATACCATGATTTTGCACTCCCTCAATATATACACAACCAAACTTAATGAAAATCTACCTGCCTTAATGGAAATTAATTTCTAAACCTTTTTTCTCATGTGCATAATTTCAATACCAGGATTAATAAGGGAGATATCATTACCGGACCGGTTTTTGGTACAAGTCCCACCGGACTTAACGCAAGACCGGGTGCGTGTAAAGCGTATTTTTTTAAAACTTGAAAACTACTGAAGATATTTGAACCAAACTTTATATTAGCATCCACCTGTCCAAGGGTAGGTTTTTAAGGTCAATGCCATTTCACATTCCCGGAATGGACTGGGGTTTTATAGGGAACCGAAATGGTGATTTTACTCTCCCACAATACATACAAACTGGAAATCGATCAATTTTGACGGAAATACAATTTTAACTTCTTTCTCATCTGCACACGAGGATTAATAACGGAGATATCATGAAAGGTCGGTTTCTCAGGCTAAGTTCAGCGGTCACAGCCCAAAAGGTGTTATACGTAGAGCATATTCCTTATGTAACTATATAAATCAAGTCGTAACGACCGTGTGTATGTGCATTGACTATTTTGGCGAAATGTTCGTACAGCTATCCGTTTCAGGTGTAATAATGACCATCTGCATATTTCTTAGCTTTGGTGTCTGTTTTTCTGTTGATTGTGTGAGTTCTTATAACTTGAAAACTACTGAATGTATTTCTACCAAACTTGATATTTAGAATCCACCTATCCTTGAGTAGGTTTTAGGGCGAATGTTATTTCTGAATACCTGAATTTACTGGGGCTTATCCGAAACCGAAGACATCATTTTGCACTCCCTCAAAATATGCACACCCGAAATTAATGGAAATATAGAATCCTTAATGGAACTCCAATTCTAAACTTTTCTCTCATGTGCATTTTTCGACAGAAGGATTAATAAGTGAGATATAATAAACGGTCGCTTGCAGGTTAATTCCAGCCGACATAGCCCAAAAGGTGTTGTACGTGGAGCAGATTCCTTATCTATCTATATAAATAAAATCGTAACGAATGTGTGTGTCTGTACGTTGACTATTTTGGTAAAATTTTCGTACAGCTACCCGTTTTGAGGGGTAATAATGACCATCTGCATATTTTTGGTGTAGTTTCCTGAAAGTCCTAATTTTTACCCTCCTCACTCAAAATTCATATTACCGAGCTCGATAGCTGCAGTCGCTTAAGTACGGCCAGTATCCAGTATTCGGGAGATAGTAGGTTCGAAATCCACTGTCGGCAGCCCTGAAAATGGTTTCCGTGGTTTCCCATTTTCACACCAGGCAAATGCTGGGGCTGTACCTTAATTAAGGCCACGGCCGCTTCCTTCCCACTCCTAGCCCTTTCCTGTCCCATCGTCGCCATAAGACCTATCTGTGTCGGTGCGACGTAAAGCGAATAGCAAAATTCAGATTGCGGCTTAATCTGCCAGACGAGCAAGAAAATTTCAATTTGGCAAAATTATACATTTTAGCTTGTAAAGGACGGAAAAATCCAAGATCTTTAAATTTGTCACTTTTATCCCCGAAGAATATCGAAAAATGGAGGCAATTTTAATGATGGTGCAGACTTTCCTTTCGAGGTATTTCGTGGGATAAACGAGAAGTCCTATCACATAACGGATGGCACAATCTCCATTCAATTTGGAGTGATCTTCAACCTTGGTCTGACCGAGCTCGATAGCTGCAGTTGCTTAAGTGCGGCCAGGATCCAGTATTCGGGAAATAGTGGGTTCGAGCATCACTGTTGGCAGCCCTGAAGATGGTTTTCCATGGTTTCCCATCTTCACACCAGGGAAATGCCGAAGCTGTACCTTAATTAAAGCCACGGCCGCTTCCTTCCAGTTCCCAGGCCTTTCCTATTCCATCGTCGCCATAAGACCTATCTGTGTCACTGCAACGTAAAGCAAATAGCAACCTTGGTCTTATGACTTTCTGTCGTATCTGTATCCCTTATACATTACATTCGTCTCTATTTCTCAATTTTAAGTAAATTTGGACTTTTTACATGCATAATTCACACTTTCTATTACTTACAGGAAAGATAGAATCATAAAACTCTACACGAACCTTGGCCCAGCCAGTTCCCATATGTGAGCCAAATGCTATATCACTTAATTATCCGAAAAGTAATGCAATGTAAGATAATCTTACAGAAATTTCACCCTATTCTACGTTATTAACTAAATATGACCCACGAATAGATGAGATGCGAGAAAATACCATAGGATCAGCCATTTAGGCCGCTAAATACTGCGCCTTATGGTACAATCCTTTGCCGATATGACGTACCGTTTAGCAGCAGTTAGTCTGTAAATGAAGGTCTGCAATATTGTAAACATGCATATAGTTTCGTACTCCCCATACCGACTTCGACTGCCAGTAGGAATGGGGTCCTTCTCCAACTTCTGTGTAACTGGCATTAGTAAGGAGGGCCTACCATTGTAATGAATAATTCACTTCTCGATTTGACTTTCAGAAGGCAAGGGAGCATGCAATTTTTTCAAAACTTCCATGCCCGATTGTGTTTGGCTGTAGGCCGGGGTGCCCGCCATTATAAACAAATGTACCCATCTAAAATATGACTAGCATTAGGCATAGTGGCCTGCTGTTTCAATGGAAACTCACCAACTCTGTGTGACTAGCAGTAAGCTGGCCGGCAGAAGGAAAAAGGGCCTGTCATTATAATGATAACTGCACAACTCAATTCAGGGAAGTTGCCTGCCATTATAAAATCTCCTCAACTGTATGGAAGTAGTAAAGTGGGCCTAACAAAAACTTCCCAAATCGATTGTGACCACGCAGTAGACAATGGGGTCTGCCATTATAATGTAAACTTCCCAACTCGACCGTGAATGTCAGTAGGCAAGTGACCCTGCCGTTATCATCACAACTCCTCAAAACACACTTTACATTGGAAACAACGTATGGGGTCCTCCCCATTATATCTATCGGATAACGCTAAGAGACATGCAATTTTAAAACAATCTTATTGACTGCATGTACAGTATTTACTTCGATATCCGTATACAATGTAGAACACTGCAGCGAGGCACGGGTACATTTGCTATTTTGATATATAATAATAGTAATTAATTGAAATGCATCAATAGGAGCAAATATAAAAATAAATAGGAAAATTATTTTGAATGATGTGCCATATTTGAGCAACGTGTGTGACGCTACTACTGTGATAGTTGAGGAGCTTGACGAGTGATACTTGTGTGTGCAATATTCGGGGCGGCGCTATCCCAATGATTTATTTAGACCTCGTGAATATTTCTTTTGAGAATAGCAGGTGATACTTGATATTTGAGACACTTGTTCATTTTTATTACCCAGGGAAAGTAATGATTCATTGAACTCGATAATGTCTTCTAAGGCTATATTCGGGGATGATTAACACGAGTATATTCTTGTCACATATTGAGTAAAGTCACAGTAGTACGGTATTTCTCACAGACGTTCCCTACGATCTGTCTGAGCTTCAGTAATGTATAATTATGGAGGAATAACACTATTTTTTTTCGAATGTAACTGAATAATATTGCTTACATTTCCACAGCCTTGTAATAATAATGAACTAAAATTGTATTTGAATGATGTGATTTTTGAGTTCATTGTGAGTGATTTCAGCTTCGTGTATTTTACTGTGTCAACGTTGTATTCTCCAAGGATATTACTAAATGGTGAAGCGTATAATTTATTTCATTTTGCTGAGTTAAGTGCGTCAATTGAGAGATCGAGCCAAAGGGTGTGTACGAGAGTGTGTACAAATAAATGAGAATTCTGTAAAGTATATAAAATATTTATTTCGCTTACTTCGCCGAGTAATTTGTAAATCCTTTTCATTTGACAAGTGTGTTAACGCCCGATATCAACGCAGGCAGTCAATATTCTCTTTTCCTGATTTTACAGAAGACGAACACATGGAAGGAAAATCCAAGTGACACTAGGAGTACAGACTGGCTGGAGACAAAATCAGATAATTAACCCGTGATACCTACAGTTCATATATCCACAGCCTTAGGAAAGAGCTGTAGGCTTTCATCAGAAATAAAAGCGACAACCAAGCTCCATCCGTCTTGAAGTACAACGGAGTATCAGTTCCCTCTTCCCAAGATATAGCAGACACATTTAACATTAAATCACCACGGCTGACAAGGAAAAATATATATTCACTTCAAGGACAACCCCTCCATTTCCGCCCCTAACTAATCCACTGCTAACGAGGTCGCAGCATGTCTTCACAGAGCTAGACCCCATGCAACCGACAACTATCGCCCAGTCTCTATTACATCTGGTTTATGGAAATGCACGGAACGCCTAACTGTTTCTCCCTGGAAAAATCCCGTACTACACTGTTAACAACAGTTATTTATGAATGGTAGCATTCCCTGGACAGCGTTAACTCTCGACTGCAGTAAGGCCTTTGATCAGGTACCTCATCAACGACTGTTGCCTTCAAGGCAAACTGCTAGCATGGTTTTGATTATTCCTGTCGGCCGCAGTGCGTTGCGATCAGTGGGGCCAAGTCACCAAGGGTATGATTCAATGTAGTGTGATAGTGTATACGATCGTCACGCCAGGTTGTGTATCGTCTAGCGCTGTTGATTGAATCGGATAATGCGGTTACAGCGCTCCTCCGGTGATCGCCGGTACTACCGACGGAGGCAAAGCAGTTACAGAGCTTCGGCGCTTAACCGGAGGATCGCCTCTTGTTCGCAGGACTGGTTCCGACTGTTCGGAAGTATCGGGTTGTAATTTCAAACTTGCACCCTATATGAAACGTTGCCTACACGCACAGAAACATCACTGGTATTGCATACATTACCCCTCAACAAAGAATACACAGTCATTCAGAAGAACGAATGCATCCTCGCATTTAATATTTCTTAGCAAAAATTTTAATTACCATCGACATACAATTCATATCTCATGTAAATACAAGCCCTGGATGTGATCCATATTGACTGTTATTCAACAGGTTTCTCTCATTTAGAAAACCCAGCACATGTTCAATAGTTAGGCGTTCCCTGCATTTACATAAACCAGATGTAATAGAGACTGGGCGATAGTTGTCGGTTGCATGGGGTCTAGCTCTGTGAAGACATGTGGCGACAACCACAACAAACGTTATATCTACATAGGTTCAATTGTTTCTCAGACAGGTGTAGGCCCTACCTGTGAAGAACTGCGACAGTAGCAGCGATTATGAATTAAAAGTGTGTGTGGGGGCCACAAAAATGTATAGACAACAAAAATACCCAGGTCCAAGGAATATAGCGGGGTGGAGGTGTAGACATCGAAAATGCAGAAATTGCTATAAAATGGTTTTTGATGCTCTCTGAGCGAATTTCGATAGAGACTTACCAACTTAAGTGCGGTAATAACCGTAATATCAAATACACTATAGAGAATATATGACACTTTGCGAGATATCGCAAGACATTGATTGCCAGCGCACCTAGCGGGATGGCCTTGAAACTCAGTAACACCGGCCAGCCGATGTAGTGCGAAATGTTGTTCTTGGATTTGCGTTAAGAAGATTTTCGTGAAAATTTAATTTTTCCGGTGACAAAACCTTTTGCAATTACGTTCATACAAGTACTGAAGCGTATTTCGTGAGGTTTGTGCTGTTTTGGGCTGTAATAACTTTAAACTTGTTCAGCTATCGAAAAATTTCTTCCGCTTTCCACGAGACAAAAGACTGTAAGTAAATTCCAATATTGTCAAATATTAGAGTACATATCACATTAGGTTTGACATTTGGTTGTCAACAAGTATTCATATGTTAGATTAATTACATGAAAAAATCAAAACAAAATTTATTCGTCTTCTTCTTCTCCCGCATTTCCCAGATCTGTGGGGCCACGGGTACAAGGTGCGTCACACTTGGGGATTAGCCTTCACTCCCTACTATGGCACGGTACGTTGATGACACCATCGTTTACAGAGCTATTCGCACTGAGAATGGGTTACAGTCAGATCTTCATAATGTGGCAGTGTGGTATAAAATAAAAATGGAATGCCTATAAATGTACAGGGATGTGAATATATTCGCTTAACTAGAGCAAGATCACCGTTATAACACCAAATTTCACTGTGTGCTAAAAACCTGATGCCTTGCACCTCAGTAAAATTGCTTGGCATTCACATTTGCAGCAATTTAACATGGAACAAGCATGTTGAAGAAATAAGGAGCAAACCATACAGAGTCCTGGGATTCATCCGCAGATCTCTACTGGGAGCCAGGAAGAAAGCAGTTCGGACGGTCTATTTGTCATTAGTACGGCCAATACTGTTGTACCGGCTTCCTTCCTGGCACTCCACTACAGTGGAGAACATGATAAAATTGGAGGGAGTTCAACGCCGAGCAGAACGACTAATTACTCAAACTGGTCTTAAATACGGCCAGGCCACTGCGCCCCCCATAACAGCTCTCTGCAAACAAATAGAAAATCCCTCGCAGGTAACATTCATATAAACCCTTTCAACTGCTTACAGCTGAACTATCGTTCCACTAAAAAAGGTTGATGTGTGTCCATTTTCCCTCCATTTGCAAGTTTCGTAAAGAGGTAAAAGGAATATATATATATAACGAAACATACTGTAATTAACATAATTTTCAACTGTGTGAATGTTCAGTGTGCGTGGGAGGACGGATGTGATCCCGAGTGAGTGAGACTGTGTGTAGGTAAGAATGAGCCGGTCTAGCTGAAGCATATGTGGGGATTGTGTGTGTCAAACTACTTCAACGTTGAGCAGGTTTTGTGAATATTATGTTAATATGTCTATGTAAATATGGCAACTGTATATAAGTACATTATGTAGAATGTAATTGTATATTTGAATATTGTAATTTTAAGTGGTGGTGGAGGCACATTCATGTAAGTGGGCCCTTTCTCCATTCACTGTTCCTGAATTGTTTCTACAATTCGTGGAAAATAAATAATAATAATAATAATAATAATAATAATAATAATAACAATAATATTGTGGACGGATACTTTCCTGAAATAATATTTCTAAAAATTAATATTTAATCATGATTATCAGAAAATAACACTTTGTGTGGAATGTAGTGGAAACACCCCACTTGCTTAATTATTCAGATTAAAGTAGAGATCATATTTAATTTTCACAGATATTGTATTTAGTGAATGTTAGTTAAAGGTTTAATTCTCATTTAATTCGCGTTGTGAATGCCTTTTTTTGGATTGTTGAAGATATTCCTTATTATTGACAACACTTGTTTTAAGTTCCAGTTAGGGACGGAAACCAAATGAGACGTTTTTACCGACTGAGCTAGGGAAAATGTTGTCTGTTCGCTTCGTTTCCAAATAATGTTAAGCGCGCAGTACGTATATTTAAAGGTAGCAACGTTGGTGAGGACCGGCTGTATGATAACAGAGAAATAGAATAAAAAAGAAGGCGCTGGATGGAAAGGAATAGTTGAAGATGTTTGTGAATGTAAGGAGGAAGTACGGTAGTTATGTGATTTTTAGTGAAAAATGGAAGGATATTTATGAATAGTTTAAGACAGAAACAGATTCCAAAAAGGAGTTTCCAGGAATCATTATTGGATAATGTGAAGATTTACAGAAGCCAGAAGTATTCATTGAGGTGTAGGTAAAGATTGTTGGATGTAAGGTGGGGAAAGTGACTAATACTAACGAAGTATTTGAAATTTGCGTGTAATAACAAATATATTTACAAATAAAGTACACATTTGAAAAATAGAAAATCAGCTGAAACTGATGCGATTTCTGAGGATATACTAAAGGCAATGGATTGGGAAATTACTAACTGATTTGACAGATGTCAGCTCGGGTTTGGGAATGTTATTTCAGTGAGACTCCGCCTGAAGGATTCCAGCAAGACGTAGCAGGTATTTTATATTCAGAAGATCAAATGGACTATATCGCTATTGCCCTAACCAAGGCTTTCGACAGGTGGATCATGGGAGACTACTAACAAAAAAAATATTTGGGCAATTGTACTAGACAAAATAGTTGTGTAGCAAATGGAACTCAGAGAAGTATAGTAGGTGAAGCTTTAACTGAACATGTATGAGGCGAGTTCCTCAAGGCAGTGCTATTGGTCCGCTTTATTTTCCTATATATATGGGCCTTAACTCGTGTCCTCAACCTAATGGAGGTAAGCTGCATGTAGCATATTAACCAATCTTGCCGGTCTTAAATTTCTGGCCTTGCCGTGAAAGGAACCCGAGCTCCTGAGGACGGTACCTAGGCTACGAAATGGAATCTGAGATAAGGACCGTGAGCGACTACAAACAGTGTTGTGGGTTGGGCAACACATAATGGATCACGGTAAGTACTTAGGTGTTCACTGGGGAAATCACACAAACAGGACTGAAAGTAAACGTAATGAGGGTATTTATTGGTTGTAGTAAGAACGTAAAGGAAAGAGCGTAGAGTCATTGGTAAGACTTCTAGTAGATTATGATACAAGAACTGGAAAGCATCACGATTTGTTCTGGCTGATTTTCGACATAAGAGTAGTGTTACAAAAATATGACAAAGTTTGGTTTGGGAAGACTTGGAAATAAGGAGACAACATTATGCGGAATGTTCCGAGCTGTGGGGGACATAGGGCACACTAGAAGAGTTGGTGACCATGAGTTCTTTAGCTGAGTCTCGTTACTTCCTCTCACTTATAGCAGGTTTCCTGCAGTAAATTTACAAAATTGGCAACATTGACCAGATATTGTAACATGAGTTGAATTATGGCTGAGAAATGATATAATGGATGCAGAAATTTTCTAACGGCACTGGAGTGTGTATCGTAGAGATAGGATAGGAAGGGTGGGAGGGGGAGTGTTCATTCTGGTGAAAGAAGAATTTGTAAGCCACGAAAAAGTTAAAGATGAGACACATGAAATTGTAGGTGTAAGGCTCATTTCTGAAGATAATAGGCAACTTGATATATTTGGAGTGTACAGACCGGGAAAGGGTAGCACTGACGCGGATTCGGAATTATTTGATAGGATTGTCAGCTATGTGGGAAACGACATGGAAAGAAATGTGATTATAGCGGGAGATCTGAATTTACCAGATGTCAATTGCGAAGGAAATGCGAAGGGCAGGAAGCAAGACCAACAAATGGCAAATAAGTTAATATGGGAAGGACAGCCGATTCAGAAAGTGATGGAACCAACCAGAGGGAAAAATATCCTGGATGTGGTGCTAATGAAACCAGATGAGCTCTATAGGGAAACTGAAGTAATAGTTGGTATTAGTGATCATGAAGCTGTTTTTGTCGTAGTCAAAACTAAATGTGATAGAAAGGAAGGTCTTAAAAATAGGACTATTAGGCAGTACCACATGGCTGATAAAGTAGGCATGAGGCAGTTTTTAAAAAGTAACTATGATCGGTGGAAAACGGTAAATAAACGTGTAAACAGACTCTGGGATGGGTTTAAAGAAATTGTTGAGGAATAATAACTGGTTCTATAGAAGGCAATTTGATTTTAGGAAAGGTTATTCCACTGAAGCTCAACTTGTAGGATTCCAGCAAGATATAGCACATATCATGGATTCTGGAGGTCAAATGGACTGTATCGCGATTGACCTGTCTAAAGCATTTGATAGGGTGGATCATGGGAGACTACTGGCAAAAATGAGTGCAATTGGACTAGACAAAAGAGTGACTGAATGGGTTGCTATATTTCTAGAAAGTAGATCTCAGAAAATTAGAGTAGGTGAAGCTTTATCTGACCCTGTAATAATTAAGAGGGGAATTCCTCAAGGCAGTATTATCGGACCTTTATGTTTTCTTATATATATAAACGATATATGAGTAAAGGAGTGGAATCGGAGGTAAGGATTTTTTCGGGTGATGTTATTATGTATAGAGTAATAAATAATTTACAAGATTCTGAGCAACTGCAATGTGACCTCGATAATGTTGTGAGATGGACAGCAGGCAGTGGTATGGTGATAAACGGGGTTAAAAGTCAGGTTGTGAGTTTCACAAATAGGAAAAGTCCTCTCAGTTTTAATTTACTGCGTTGATGGGGTGAAAGTTCCTTTTGGGGATCATTGCAAGTATCTAGGTGTTAATATAAGGAAAGGTCTTCATTGGGGTAATCACATAAATGGGATTGTAAATAAAGAGTACAGATCTCTGCACATGGTTATGAGGGTGTTTAGGAGTTGTAGTAAGGATGTAAAGTAGAGGGTATATAAGTCTCTGGTAAGACCCCAACTAGAGTATGATTCCAGTGTATGGGACCCTCACCAGGATTACCTGATTCAAGAACTGGAAAAAATCCAAAGAAAAACAACTCGATTTGTTCTGGGTGATATCCGACAAAATAGTAGCGTTACAAATATGTTGCAAAGTTTGGGTTGGGAAGAATTGAGAGAAAGAAGAAGAGCTGCTCGACTAAGTGGTATGTTCCGAGCTGTCAGCGGAGAGATGGCGTGGGATGACATTAGTGGACGAATAAGTTTGAGTGGCGTTTATAAAAGTAGGAAAGATCACAATATGAAGATAAAGTTGGAATTCAAGAGGACAAACTGGGGCAAATATTCATTTATAGGAAGGGGAGTTAGGGATTGGAATAACTTACCAAGGGAGATGTTCAAAAATTTCCCATTTCTTTGAAATCATTTAGGGAAATGCTCGGAATCTGCCACCTGGGCGACTGCCCTAAATGCAGATCAGTATTGATTGATTGATTGATTGATTGATTGATTGATTGATTGATTGATTGATTCAAGGCGCTATGGTTGCTGAGTTCTACTTCCTCTTAGAACGGTGGAGTTCAAGTTTGCGCCTTCGATGCCGGTGCTCAGCTACATCAGGCTCGTGTCGTGGACGAAATTCCGGCACCTCAGTGTGCGCTGAACTATAAAACCAGTAACATTTCAGCTGTTCGAGCCTCAAGTCGTCTGTAAACATTCACTTTGAAAACACAGAGGAGAATTTATAACACAGTCACGCGTCAAGTGGCGGGGGTGAGAAATATTAGCTAATGTCTATAACAATATTTATGAATGCTTTGAATATTCACATTTACAACTTATTTGGTTAAACTCGCAATTTTTCTTGCAACATTCCAAAATGAACTCGAATAGATTAACCAAAATAAATATTTGACTTCTTCCCTAACCGAAAATCATAACCCAACTGGTTTTAAGAAACTAGCAGAATTATTAAGAATGACAGAAAATTCACTGTTCGGTCGAAGAGGTAAAGTAATATCTAAAGACGAAAATATAAGATTCCAAGAAAAATCTACGTTAAAGCCAAACCTGGGGTACCTTGGAAGACGTGAGGAGACGAATATCAGAAATACTGGGCAGTAAGAACAGAGAAATGATCACCTCAAAGAGCATTTCAACATGTGGCTGCTTTCTGGATGGTACAGTAAACTTTCGCTTGTCGTGCGACATGGAGTATCTGCCGGGTTTGAACCTGCTACCTTGGGATTCGGAAGCCGACACTCTGTCACAGAGCTGTAAGATAGCTTGATGAGACATCAGGCGAACAAGTCGACAATCACAACTACTGTTATGACCCCTTAAACAACAAACATGATAAAAACTTAATAATTTCGGAACTTCGAGGTTTGGCTCATATAATATAAAGATGTTGCTCCTTACCGTCAGATAGAGAAGACAGACACATACTTCACATTGTCAGCTGAGATTATCTTTGTTCTGATTTATGTCGTGTATTCTCACATTGGCGGTGCTCTTACGGGGTCGTTATGGTCACTGAATTAGCACGTTGTGGCCAAGACTTGCTATTTCTGTTAAACCCTTTCTTATTCGTATTCTGTGAGCAGGTACTAGCAATGAGAGACTGAAACCTTTCAAACCTGTTTCCATCTGAAGTAAGATGCCTTCTAATTTGGTTGCAGCAATTCCTTTCGCCTGCACAAGTGTTCCTTACCCTTTATTCATGGGCCATTTATACTAAAATATTTAATTTCATATTCACCGTAGGATGTCGAATGGCAGCACTAAAATATCAATTTCTGAAATTACGAACCAATTGTGTACAGTATCATTTTCAAGTATTTCTCCTTGGAAAGTTCTTGTAATGAAGGAAGCGTTCCAGCAAAAATCGTAACTGCTGTATTGCTTCCCTCACGGTTAAAGACGCAACTTCTGTGACTGGGGACTTGTTTTCATCTTTCGTTGTTATTACTTGTCTGCTGTACCACATTCTAGAGTTATTTCAAATATAATTGATCTATTTTTGTGTGTTCGGGACACATGCTGATATTGAGCGCAAACATGATGATCTCTCCGAAAACAATAAAAGTAGTTAGTGGGACGTAAAGCAAATAACAGTATTATTATATGACGATGTAAATATTCCCCACTCCCGCGATGGTAGTATTATCAGCGGTTACGACCAACGTTGGGTTATAAGAGTCAGAACTCACCTGCGAAGACCGACACAGCCACCAGTACCACCAACATCAGCGGCACCATGGTGAAGAGTAGCAGCTTGTCCGATCAAGCCTAGAAAAGCGTTCGCTAAACCTGAAGACGTGCATGCGTAATTTAACATGTTAACTAACCATTCTTAGTGTTTATGGCTTTTAGTTAATATCATGCCATTAAAGTGTTCAGCGATCTTCCTTGCGTAACAGGATGACAAAATCTTCCTTCACAAGCTCCCAGGACTCGCAATTGGAAAACTTTCGAAAAGGGGAAATTTTCGGACTTTAAATAAGATAAAAATTAATGAAGTGCTTAACCCATCAAGTAGGTATAAACCAAAAATTGCGGCTGCTATGGTCTGACAATGTAACCAAACGGCAAAGTATGTAATATCGTTGAATTAGATTCGACGAGTTAATTTTCATAATTAATTTTAATTATAAATAAATATTTAAATTATAATTGTTAATACGATGATTTGAGCACAATATGCAAAAAATATTAACCCTGTCGGTTCCAACATTTTCGAAAATCCCCTAAATAGTCTTCCGTGGTTTCTCATTTAATCTGGAGACAATTGCTGGCATGGTACGTTTCTGAAACCTACGGTTGCTCATTTAAAAATTCGCACTAGATGATCGAAGAGTTTCGATGACGCAAAGATAGGAAATTCCTAGGATTTCGAAGGTAGCGACCGAGGCCTTAATTAAGGTACAACCCCACACTGTACCTGGTGTGAAACGGGGAAAACCTGGTAAAACCATCTTCAACGATTCGAGCCCGCCATCTCCGGAATGCAAATTCTGAACTCTTTCAGTGGTTTCCAGTTCTACACCCATGCATAGCGGAACATAAGGTGTACCGGGAACACTGCCAGTCTTCGTCATACGCTAATTCCGTGTTCCATCACAGAGAGAGGAGTTTTATGTACCGGGAACAGTAGGTGCGAACATTGCCAGCCTCCATCATACGCTAGTTCCGTGTTATCTTCACAGAGAGAGGAGTTTTATGTACCGGGAACAGTAGGTGCGAACATTGCCAGCCTCCATCATACGCTAGTTCCGTGTTATCTTCACAGAGAGAGGAGTTTTATGTACCGGGAACAGTAGGTGCGAACATTGCCAGCCTCCATCATACGCTAGTTCCGTGTTACCATCACAGAGAGAGGAGTTATATGTACCGGGAACAGTAGGTACGAACATTGCCAGCCTCCATCATACGCTAGTTCCGTGTTATCATCACAGAGAGAGGAGTTATATGTACCGGGAACAGTAGGTGCGAACATTGCCAGCCTCCATCATACGCTAGTTCCGTGTTACCATCACAGAGAGAGGAGTTATATGTACCGGGAACAGTAGGTACGAACATTGCCAGCCTCCATCATACGCTAGTTCCGTGTTACCATCACAGAGAGAGGAGTTATATGTACCGGGAACAGTCGGTGCGAACATTGCCAGCCTTCATCATACGCTAGATCCGTGTTACCATCACAGAGAGAGGAGTTATATGTGCCGACAACAGTAGGTACAAACACTGCCAGCCTCCGTCATACGCTAGATCCGTGTTATCATCACAGAGAGAGGAGTTATATGTACCGACAACAGTAGGTACAAACACTGCCAGCCTCCGTCATACGCTAGATCCGTGTTATCATCACAGAGAGAGGA
This sequence comes from Anabrus simplex, assembly GCF_040414725.1. Classification (NCBI taxonomy): domain Eukaryota; kingdom Metazoa; phylum Arthropoda; class Insecta; order Orthoptera; family Tettigoniidae; genus Anabrus; species Anabrus simplex. The sequence goes on from NC_090267.1 coordinate 8,668,800, forward strand.
GTTATATGTACCGACAACAGTAGGTACAAACATTGCCAGCCTCCATCATACGCTAGTTCCGTGTTATCATCACAGAGAGAGGAGTTATATGTACCGACAACAGTAGGTACAAACATTGCCAGCCTCCATCATACGCTAGTTCCGTGTTATCATCACAGAGAGAGGAGTTGTATGTACCGGGAACAGTAGGTGCGAACATTGCCAGCCTTCATCATACGCTAGTTCCGTGTTATCATCACAGAGAGAGGAGTTGTATGTACCGGGAACAGTAGGTGCGAACATTGCCAGCCTCCATCATACGCTAGTTCCGTGTTATCATCACAGAGAGAGGAGTTATATGTACCGACAACAGTAGGTACAAACATTGCCAGCCTCCATCATACGCTAGTTCCGTGTTATCATCACAGAGAGAGGAGTTATATGTACCGACAACAGTAGGTACAAACATTGCCAGCCTCCATCATACGCTAGTTCCGTGTTATCATCACAGAGAGAGGAGTTATATGTACCGACAACAGTAGGTACAAACATTGCCAGCCTCCATCATACGCTAGTTCCGTGTTATCATCACAGAGAGAGGAGTTGTATGTACCGGGAACAGTAGGTGCGAACATTGCCAGCCTTCATCATACGCTAGTTCCGTGTTATCATCACAGAGAGAGGAGTTGTATGTACCGATAACAGTAGGTGCGAACATTGTCAGCCTCCATCATACGCTAGTTCCGTGTTATCTTCACAGAGAGAGGAGTTGTATGTACCGGGAACAGTAGGTGCGAACATTGCCAGCCTCCATCATACGCTAGTTCCGTGTTATCATCACAGAGAGGGGAGTTGTATGTACCGGGAACAGTAGGTGCGAACATTGCCAGCCTCCATCATACGCTAGTTCCGTGTTATCATCACAGAGAGAGGAGTTATATGTACCGGGAACAGTAGGTGCGAACATTGCCAGCCTCCATCATACGCTAGTTCCGTGTTATCATCACAGAGAGGGGAGTTGTATGTACCGGGAACAGTAGGTGCGAACATTGTCAGCCTCCATCATACGCTAGTTCCGTGTTACCATCACAGAGAGAGGAGTTATATGTACCGGGAACAGTAGGTGCGAACATTGCCAGCCTTCATCATACGCTAGTTCCGTGTTATCATCACAGAGAGGGGAGTTATATGTACCGGGAACAGTAGGTGCGAACATTGCCAGCCTCCATCATACGCTAGTTCCGTGTTATCATCACAGAGAGGGGAGTTGTATGTACCGACAACAGTAGGTGCGAACATTGCCAGTCTCCATCATACGCTAGTTCCGTGTTATCATCACAGAGAGAGGAGTTATATGTACCGGGAACAGTAGGTGCGAACATTGCCAGCCTTCATCATACACTAGTTCCGTGTTATCATCACAGAGAGAGGAGTTATATGTACCGGGAACAGTAGGTGCGAACATTGCCAGCCTCCATCATACGCTAGTTCCGTGTTATCATCACAGAGAGGGGAGTTGTATGTACCGACAACAGTAGGTACGAACACTGCCAGCCTCCATCATACGCTAGTTCCGTGTTATCATCACAGAGAGAGGAGTTGTATGTACCGACAACAGTAGGTACGAACACTGCCAGCCTCCATCATACGCTAGTTCCGTGTTATCTTCACAGAGAGAGGAGTTGTATGTACCGGGAACAGTAGGTGCGAACATTGCCAGCCTTCATCATACGCTAGTTCCGTGTTATCTTCACAGAGAGAGGAGTTGTATGTACCGGGAACAGTAGGTGCGAACATTGCCAGTCTCCATCATACGCTAGTTCCGTGTTATCTTCACAGAGAGAGGAGTTGTATGTACTGACAACAGTAGGTGCGAACACTGCCAGCCTCCATCATACGCTAGTTCCGTGTTATCTTCACAGAGAGAGGAGTTTTATGTACCGGGAACAGTAGGTGCGAACATTGCCAGCCTCCGGCATACGCTAGTTCCGTGTTATCATCACAGAGAGGGGAGTTGTATGTACCGGGAACAGTACGTACGAACTTGTCCTCTGACAGTGCTATCCTCCGCCATTCGCTAGTTTCTTGCTACCATCTAAGAGTTATATGGGACTACTGTGGCAATACAGAGAAGATACGAGAAGCAGTTGCAAGGTATTCTCTGTATCTTCAAAGACAAAAGTTGATGTCAAGACTTTTCAGTGACATAATTGAGTGTTTTTCTAAACCAAACCTCGACGGTTTCTCAGCACGCACTGGGGCCATTTATTGGCTCCTACTTTAGCCTACTAGAAGACGAGCAATACTCAAACAGGAATCAGTTTCTAGAACACATCAACAGATCGCAGAAGCCATTAAAATAATTATGTGATTTTAGCAATGCTTTTTGAATTTCAAAAGAGCTTTATGAGTCACGACCAAGGGGTTGAATTCGGCACTTGTCTGCGTCAAAACGTATTACTGACGTGCACTTCATGTGATGATGATAATTATAATAATCATAACAATAATAATATTAATGGCTATAATAATAGTATTGGACTCCAGAGAGGTCTAGTGAGATCTATGTAATGGACCTACGCATCTGTGAGGACAAGGCGTAACCTATAACGAAATATGATGTTCGAAATGACCAAACCCCATTCTACCATTTTATAGATTATTTATCTGGACTCTGAAGGTTTCTATTTTTCTATTGTCAATATGTCTGACCCTCGGGACGCTCCATGTTCAAATCCTCATTAGAAAATTTTAGTCGGGTGGCACTGTAAATGCCAATCTGCTATTTCTTAAAGAGGACTTGACTTAGTCTATTACTACCCCTGCTTTTGAAGAAAAAGAAGTTGGTGAATCGTTGTCCTTGATCGAAGCTCACATGGCCGAGTTTAAGTCTGTAATAAGCCTTCTTGAAGGTGGCGAACCTTCCACAAATCAGCTTAAACGAATTCAAGCCCGATTTCTTGCACTTCTTCAATTAGGCCGGGACCTATTGTGGTAAATGTTAAGTGCTGAACGTAGTGAATTCCTTATCTGCTAAGGTCCTAACGATGGTATTTGTTACGGGATTTCCGTGCTTCACGCAGAGGTAAGAAACGCCTGGGTTGGACAAGGAGCAGAGAACTTAACACAACAATTTTGGAAATTTTATTTCTTTCCTTTTGCTAAAATCGAGAGATAGAAGATCAGAATGAATAACAGACGATATAAAAATAAGGTACGAAAAGTAGTGATAATTACCAGGCAGTTAATTTATACAGAACAGAGCATTATTGCTCTTGACAGGTACAATTTGCTCCGATCATTTTCTGTACATTACAGAGGAGTCTGCGTTAGACTCGCACTTGTTGACAACTTCGGGGCAATGCTCTGTAAATGTCCACCAACTTCTGAAATAAACATTACTGTATGAAATAATTAGAGTTTAGCCCGCGAGAGGAGGCAAACAAATCGAGCCATCTAACTGTAGACCAGTTCAAGTTCGTTGGCCTCAGAGAAGGCGCGCAGTATGAATATTCGTGGGGGGGTGTACCCCTAGCACAGTGTTCATTCTGTTCCCGACAGTATTGAGGAAGACCACGAGGAATCTTGTGAAAGAATGCTTCCATCGGATTAGAATGTTGGAACTCCTTCCGTTACCTTCTGTTCATGTCAACTCTGTGCTTTCCCAACAGTTCACGCCAGTTCGTATTTTCGCAAGTATTCGGTAACTTGACCCAGGCACTTGCTAGGTTACTGAAAGGAACTTCGAGATATTCAGTCAGCCCCATCAGTGAAGTCAATTACTTCCTTCGTTTCCTGATCGAGTTTCACGTTGTCTTACTCGCAGAATTTTCAGATAATCTATTCTTATGGATCGGGATTTTTCTGACAAAATTGTAAAAGCCATTTCTGACAAGAAATCCCTCGTCTGATAGGTCATTGTATTCCTTCCTGAGCGCTCCCTTCCGTAGTACAGAGGAGATACAAGATGTTGTACATTCTGCTCTTAATATACTCTTGCTATAATAGAGGGCTGCACATGTAGGTCATGTCGTCCTCCTTCAGCTGGTCTGTCTCGGCTGAGGGGGAAAACTGCTAGTGAACCTCCACCTCGGTCTCCCTGTAGTCTCCCGGAAATATTTTGTATGTGAATCGTCTGATCACGTTGAAAATAAGTGCCCTCTGTCTAGTTCTGAACACTGGCAGGGAGGTACTTCTGCTCCAGCGGGCTGTTTTAAGTATGGATCCGTCCAGCATTTTATTTAACTCTGCATGTAGTGGTAATCAGAAGGCCGGTAGTATTAGAGTAGGCCGCGAGGCAGAGACACAGCCAAGAGTAAATGTATTAAACAGTCATCAGACTCCAGAGTTAGTGTTATTTAAAGCTCTCGCCTTTCCATCTTAGTCAAGAATAAATGTGTCGATCTATATGATACATATAGGTATAGTGCCATCTCATGTCCTGTTGAGTGCTTCAAAACTATATTATATTATATTCATTTTATATTATTATCATAACAAAATCACACCAACCTCAACAAAGTCAGGTCAGGATATCATAAAAGTACCACGTCAGGTGAAACCTTATGTGTGGTATTTTAGAATGTTAAATGCATATTTAACAATGCTGCCTAAAGTACTAGTATGGTTATGAGTGAATGATGAGTGAGATCATCAGCACATGGTGGAGTACCGAAAAGAAATTGAATATGATTACGTGATATTTTAATTTAGTTATTACTTCAATAACAGTTCTATTATCCATGACAAAGGACTCTTCAGACTTCATTTTCTGGTTTAATGAAGTAGGTTGTAAAGAACCTGAGAGGACATTAAAGAATTTTGGAATGAAGTACAGGAAATTGCGTTTTGTTATGCTGAGTTTGGGTTTGTGTAACATATATTTTACTGCGTGTGGGATATTCGTGTTTAATGTTCTCAATTACATTTTTGTTCTTGTTAATATATTTGTATATTTCAAGGGCATTAGCTGCTTTACATTAAATTCATTTTAAAAATGATATTTGTTCGTGGTTGCCACTTTAAATATATTTGCTTCAGCATGTAAATGACTACTTGGGTGTAATCTTTCCTTCTGGTGCATTATTCGTAATATAATATTTTGAACAACCTGTATTTTATTAATTAAACTTTTGTAGGCTCCTCCCCATGCCAATATTCCGTAGCCAAGAACAGACTGAACTGTAGCGTAATAAACCTCTCCTAACAATTTCATACCGGATATGTTCCAAATTATCGTTATTTGATTTCATTTATGCTTTCAATTCTGGGAGATCTTTGTCTCTGCGCAATCTGATTATTTAAGTCTTCACCGCCTCTCCAACACACAGTCCGCTATCGTACTCATGAACGAATACCTTAGACTGGAGCGTGTCTTCTCTTGAGTTGGCATTGCTGGTGTCATTTCACTATTACACTAGTTACACAGCACTCGAACAAAGTACGAAAATAATTATTGGTAGGACCTGATTCCACGATACAAACAGATACACTGTGGCAAATTACAGCACTGTCGCAATTGTTTTCACCTGCCAAAACCACGAGCCTAAACTCACAGGTGTTAATAGTGAGGTACAAGTGGAGATCAATAATGAGCCCATTTCACCCCGACATTAGTGAAAAGTGGTGTTCGAGAGTGAAATCTGCTTATTCCCTCTCCTTGTTAAACTACCCTTCGGCTAACTCTTCAACCTTACAAATGTTAGGCTTCATTCTACCTCGCATGTAAATTAGGATTGCCAATTTCAACAGGAAGTTTCGATTCATTGTAAGTAGAAATTCGTCATGCCCTGTAATTCTAGGTGCTGGCTTTAATTAACCAATTTAATCTAAAAGTTTACTCTAAAGATGATTTTATTCATTTATGCCATGTGTGAGGGAAATCTCACCACGCACCCACTTCCGTTCCTAGTAACCTTGCGCCCTGTTCTGGCTTCATTTAACTTAGATTTGTAAAATGTTTCCTTGAAACGTGTGAATCACTCGAGAGGGCGTCCTCTCATCAGGAAGCGCGAGTGTGGACCCTCGTTTCCTTGCAACGTGTGAACCACTCGAGAGGGCGTCCTGTCATCAGGAAGCGCGAGTGTGGACCCTCGTTTCCTTGCAACGTGTGAACCACTCGAGAGGGCGTCCTGTCATTAGGAAGCGCGAGTGTGGATCCTCGTTTCCTTGCAACGTGTGAACCACTCGAGAGGGCGTCCTGTCATCAGGAAGCGCGAGTGTGGACCCTCGTTTCCTTGCAACGTGTGAACCACTCGAGAGGGCGTCCTGTCATCAGGAAGCGCGAGTATGGACCCTCGTTTCCTTGCAGCGTGTGAACCACTCGAGAGGGCGTCCTGTCATCAGGAAACACGAGTGAGGATCCTCGTTTCCTTGCAACGTGTGAACCACTCGAGAGGGCGTCCTGTCATCAGGAAGCGCGAGTGTGGACCCTCGTTTCCTTGCAACGTGTGAACCACTCGAGAGGGCGTCCTGTCATTAGGAAACACGAGTGAGGATCCTCGTTTCCTTGCAACGTGTGAACCACTCGAGAGGGCGTCCTCTCATCAGGAAGCGCGAGTGTGGACCCTCGTTTCCTTGCAACGTGTGAACCACTCGAGAGGGCGTCCTGTCATTAGGAAACACGAGTGAGGATCCTCGTTTCCTTGCAACGTGTGAACCACTCGAGAGGGCGTCCTGTCATCAGGAAGCGCGAGTGTGGACCCTCGTTTCCTTGCAACGTGTGAACCACTCGAGAGGGCGTCCTGTCATCAGGAAGCGCGAGTATGGACCCTCGTTTCCTTGCAGCGTGTGAACCACTCGAGAGGGCGTCCTGTCATCAGGAAACACGAGTGAGGATCCTCGTTTCCTTGCAACGTGTGAACCACTCGAGAGGGCGTCCTGTCATCAGGAAGCGCGAGTGTGGACCCTCGTTTCCTTGCAACGTGTGAACCACTCGAGAGGGCGTCCTGTCATTAGGAAACACGAGTGAGGATCCTCGTTTCCTTGCAACGTGTGAACCACTCGAGAGGGCGTCCTCTCATCAGGAAGCGCGAGTGTGGACCCTCGTTTCCTTGCAACGTGTGAACCACTCGAGAGGGCGTCCTGTCATTAGGAAACACGAGTGAGGATCCTCGTTTCCTTGCAACGTGTGAACGACTCGAGAGGGCGTCCTGTCATCAGGAAACACGAGTGAGGATCCTCGTTTCCTTGCAACGTGTGAACCACTCGAGAGGGCGTCCTGTCATCAGAAACACGAGTGAGGATCCTCGTTTCCTTGCAACGTGTGAACCACTCGAGAGGGCGTCCTGTCATCAGGAAGCGCGAGTGTGGACCCTCGTTTCCTTGCAACGTGTGAACCACTCGAGAGGGCGTCCTGTCATCAGGAAGCGCGAGTGTGGACCCTCGTTTCCTTGCAACGTGTGAACCACTCGAGAGGGCGTCCTGTCATTAGGAAACACGAGTGAGGATCCTCGTTTCCTTGCAACGTGTGAACCACTCGAGAGGGCGTCCTCTCATCAGGAAGCGCGAGTGTGGACCCTCGTTTCCTTGCAACGTGTGAACCACTCGAGAGGGCGTCCTGTCATTAGGAAACACGAGTGAGGATCCTCGTTTCCTTGCAACGTGTGAACCACTCGAGAGGGCGTCCTGTCATCAGGAAGCGCGAGTGTGGACCCTCGTTTCCTTGCAACGTGTGAACCACTCGAGAGGGCGTCCTGTCATTAGGAAACACGAGTGAGGATCCTCGTTTCCTTGCAACGTGTGAACCACTCGAGAGGGCGTCCTCTCATCAGGAAGCGCGAGTGTGGACCCTCGTTTCCTTGCAACGTGTGAACCACTCGAGAGGGCGTCCTGTCATTAGGAAACACGAGTGAGGATCCTCGTTTCCTTGCAACGTGTGAACGACTCGAGAGGGCGTCCTGTCATCAGGAAACACGAGTGAGGATCCTCGTTTCCTTGCAACGTGTGAACCACTCGAGAGGGCGTCCTGTCATCAGGAAACACGAGTGAGGATCCTCGTTTCCTTGCAACGTGTGAACCACTCGAGAGGGCGTCCTGTCATCAGGAAGCGCGAGTGTGGACCCTCGTTTCCTTGCAACGTGTGAACCACTCGAGAGGGCGTCCTGTCATCAGGAAGCGCGAGTGTGGACCCTCGTTTCCTTGCAACGTGTGAACCACTCGAGAGGGCGTCCTGTCATTAGGAAGCGCGAGTGTGGACCCCCGTTTCCTTGCAACGTGGGAACCACTCGAGAGGGCGTCCTGTCATTAGGAAGCGCGGGCGTTAACTTTCCCCGTCTTTATCGCCATGTAGTATGGCTTATCCTCTGAATCTAGTCGGCTGTGCCCTGATCATTCTACATAGTGGTGGATGACCTGCCATCTTTGAATAAACTTAAAATTAGCTCCGCCATGGTTTATATAGTCAGGAGGAAAGGTCAGGTGTGTGGCCGAAGCAACTTCTGTGAAGTCGTGAAGCTATTGCCTGTATCCTTTTTATTTAATTATACCAGAAATACGGAGAGGAAAGAAAGTCTACTTTTGTTACTTAAACAACTAATTACGGTTCAACTCACGTTTACAATTCTCACTGCGACGTGGTACAAGTAACACGCAGAGTAGCTCAATGACTCGTCAAAATACGTAGTAACAGCATAGCAAGAACAGAGAGTACTTAAAGTCGTCTTCCAAATGGTCATGTTCAGAAGACTAGACTGTGCCTTTTGGGGAGGAAAGTTGTAGCTGCTTTGTCGCATGGCCTCCAGTGTTAATTCACTATGGCTATGGAGCCAAACTCTGCGCGAGTGGGGTCGAACCTCATCGTCCACAGCCCAGAAGATGCTTTACCGTGATTTCCCATTTTCGCTTCCAGAGAAATGGTGGGGCTGCACCTGAATTAAGGCCACAGCCACCACCTTCGCAACCCTGCCCGTTCTCTATCCTTGAGTTCCTGAAATAGATTTTTCAGCGCGGCGCTAAACATTTTGAAGAGAAAAAGGAACTTCAAGAGAGAGATTACACAGTTAGGTACTCTTAGCTTGTTCGTAGATGAGAAACATCTTGCTTCCTTTCTCTTGCTAAAGACTGTCCTAACTGATGTCCAGAGGGTAAGCAAATCGGGTTGAGTCCCGAAAAGCTGACCAAAGTAAATTGCTAGATGATTGGCTGGTTTGGTAGACAGTGTTCTACTTTACGGAGACTCTGTTGAGCAGTTACTTGTGGAAGACACTGGAACCAAATAATCGAGAAGAAAGGGATTTTAGGCACAGGTGTAAACAAAGCCACGTGCTTTTTGACAGCCACGTGCTTTTTTGACAGCAGTCATCCGCCATCTTTAAACCACAGAGCACTGTGCTGACCTCCTTATCGCAGTAGCTGCAAATTCGTCACCTGTCATCGGCAGTGCTGCCATCTTGGCGGGCCTAAACCTTAGTGCTACCAACTTAACCTAACTAGCGCGTGGTAAACAAAGCCACGTGCTCTTTGACAGCTACGTGCTTTTTGACAGCTGTCATCCGCCATCATTAAACCACAGAGCACTGTGCTGCCCTCTTTATCGTAGTAGATGTAAATTCGTCATTGGCAGTTCTGTCTTCTTGACGAACCCTAACCTCACTTTGAAGGACAATAGAGCGTCGCTAACCTCACTGCTGCCATCTTTACGGCGGTAAACCTCAAGGCTGCCACCTTATGCATGTTATAGCGCGGAATTTAAAATCCAACAGCAGAACGTCGCTAACCTCACTCTTGCCATCTTGATGGGCTTAAACCTTACTGTTGCTACCTTGGTTATACGCTTTTGTGTTAGTTTACTGTTAATCGCTAAGCTGTTCACATCATCGAAGTAGAGAGTAACAAATGTCAAGTAGATTTAAAGAAGAATCTGTTAGCAGAAGATAAAAGTCCGTCATGGAAAAACCTATGTCTAGGTATATTTGCGAAGAGTGTGGAAAAGCATTTTCCCGAAGCTATCACAGGAGACGTCATGAGATATCATGTAGGACAATTTTTCAATGCAAACATTGTAGAAGAGAGTTCAAGAACGCATACAACGCTCAACGTCATGAAGCCGCGTGTAATGTAGCTTCATCCGGAACAAAATACAAAGAGCTCAACCATATTCCAGCGAACACTGATTTATGTTTAAAAAGTACACCTCTGCGAGAGATTTTTAATTCTCCCTTGTTGTCTAGGCCTGCTGCAAGTTCTGTTACTAAGCACAAACTTCAAGATAAAGAGAGGCAAGATCATGATTATGATAATAAGGATAATGATGTTGATCAAAACAGTAGTAAAGGGAAAGTAGAAGAAGAAGAAGAAGAAAATCTTAATGTTTCATTGTCATTAGAGCTTGATGATTTTACTTCATTTCCTAAGCCTACTACACGTTCTGTCGAAGTGCAAACGTCTCAAGAAGAGATGCAAGGTAAAGAAGAAGGAAATTTCAACGCTTCATCGCTATCGAAACAAGTTAAGTTTGTACCTAGAACGCTAATGCTGAAGCACGTATTACATCAAAACAAGTCCCTGTACATCAACTGTCTGCATATAGACTCAAAGTTCACAACAAGCCTCTGTTACCCTATGTAGATATAAGATACTGTAAAGACCCCAACGTACTCGTAAAACGTTTACAACTGCTAAGAGCCTATCATGATGCTGGTTACACACAGTACAAAGAAGATATTTTTGAAATAGAGTATGAATTACGTCGTGTAGGTATTATTAAGTAAGCGCTTACCCTCACCTAAGTCATCCATCTGTAGTATATAGTCAATCGAGTAGCTATATTCGTATAGATTATTTCTCAACATTCTCCCTTCCTTTGGGTGTTAACTCCGCCTCTAGTTGTAGAGCCGGTCTCAAGCCCGGATAAAGAGAGGAGAGGCACCCTAGCCCTTTAGCTCATTAGCCCTTTAGCCCATTAGCCCTTTAGCCCTTTAGCCCATTAGCCCTTTAGCCTATTAGCCCTACAAGGAATGTGCGGCAATCTAATCTTCTTAGAACAAAGGTATACCCTGACATGTTCTAAACACATGTTGTATCGAGTACAGTGTTCGGTTCTACTTATTTAGTGTTCTAAACACTTCAATCAATGTTCCGATCACATGATAAAGTTAACGGCATAGAGTGCAGTGTTCGATTCTAGTCTTGTTATGTTTCTTTAGTGATTTGCAAGTCTAAACATGCATACTGACGTCATCACTGCAGCACGTGCTTACTCTAGCTATCCCAATGCAGGTTTAAACTTGTTCGATAGAGCTATGCCTTGACATAAGAGGAGGCCGTAACAGCTTATGTATAGCCGCTATTGTTTAAAGATAGCTGCTGTTAAAAGAAAAGCACGTAGAATTTTTCAAATTACCCGCCACCACATTTCAAAGGTATGAGGTTTAGTGCTGTAAAGATACCTGCACGATGCAAACCTAGCTTTCTTCATCAGAGCAGCTACCATCTTGTGTGAGCACCTCTAGACCGTATCATAAGGAGCTGTGTATAGTCACCGTCTTGTCGCTGCTACCTTGCGCAAGCACCCCTAGGGTGTCTCATAAGAGCAGCAGCCATCTTGTGCAAGCGCTCTTAAGCTGTCACATAAGAAGCTATGTATAGCCGCCATCTTGTAGAATTAGATAGCTGCCAATGCCAAAGGGCCTAAGTAGGGATCGAACCGTCGATCTCATCATTAGACTGTGTTTTTTCTTGTTCCTGATACTTCAAACCTAGGTATCAGGTTTTGCTCTACGATGCACCGTTTTCGAGATATTTAACATTTTGCATTTAAGCCCCAAATTTAATGAATTGAACCTGCGCGGCACGTTATACTCTCTACCATAGCTAAACCTGATCATGTTACGAAGACTTGCTTCAATACAAGCTAAATAGAGCGAATGCCAAAGGGCCTAAGTAGGAACCGAACCGTTGATCTCATCATTAGACTATGTTTTTCTTGTTCCTCGTACTGCGAACCGAGGTACTGGGCAGAAAATTTTTTGTCCGTTTTACTCTACGATGCACCGCTTTCGAGATATTTAGCATTTTGCATTTAAGCCCCAAATTTAATGAATCGAACTAGCACGACGCGTTAGCCTCTAAGCTAGCTTTCTTCATAAGAGCAGCAGCCATCTTGCGCAAGCACCCTTAAGGCGTCTCATAAGGAGACGTGTATAGCCGCCATCTTGTGTCCGCCATCTTGCGCAAGCATCCTTAGGGCGTCTCTAGCCATCTTGTGCAAGGACCCTTAAGCCGCTTCATAAGAGCAACCGCCATCTTGCGCAAGCATCCCTAGGGCATCACATAAGGAGCCATGTATAACCGCCATCTTGCGCAAGCATCCCAAGGGAGTCTCATAAGAACCTATGTATAGCGGCCATCTTGCATAAGCACCTTTAAGGAGTCATGTATAGCCACCATCTTGTGCAATTAGCGTCGAGAGATGGCTGCTGTAGAATTTTTCTTTTTTAAATTATCCGCCACCATATTTCAACTAAAGAGTGTAGCACTGAGGTTTGCGATGTAAGATGGCGGATGACAGCTGAAAAAAAGCGCGTGAGTTTGTTTACTAAACAGGAGCACGTGGAATTTTTCAATTTGCCGCCACCACATTTCAAAGGTATCTAGCTAAAGATGGCAGCACGGTGCACTCTTGATTAAAGATGGCGGATGACAGCTAACAGAACTTTTCAAATTGCCCGCTACTACATGTCATAAAGAGGGCAGCACGGTGTTCTGTGGATTAAAGATGGCCGATGACAGCTGACGAAATTGTCTGAATGATAGCAGCGCAGTGCTCTATGATTAAATATGGCGGATGACAGCTGTCAAAAAAGCACGTGGCTTTGTTTCCAAACAAGAGCGCATAGAATTTTTCAAATTGCCGCCACCACATTTCAAAGGTATCTAGCTAAAGAGTGCAGCACTGTGCTCTGTTGATTAAAGATGGCGGATGACGGCTGTCAGAAAAGCGCGTGAGTTTGTTTCCAAACAAGAGCATGTAGAATTTTCAAATTGCCGCCACCACATAGAGGGCAGCACGGTGCTCTCTTGATTAAAGATGGCTGCTGTCATGTGGAATTGTCTGCCACCACATTTCAAAGGTATCTAGCTAAAGAGGGCAGCACGGTGCTCAAAGATGGCTGCTGTCAAAAAGCATTTTTCAAATTATCCGCCACCACATTTCAAAGGTAAGTAGCTAAAGAGGGCAGCACTGTGCTCTATAGATTAAAGATGGCGGATGACAGCTGTCAAAAAAGCACGTGGATTTGTTTATCTCACGCTAGTGAGGTTAAGTTGGTAGCACTAAGGTTTAGGCCCGCCAAGATGGCAGCACTGCCGATGACTGGTGACGAATTTACATCTACTACGATAAAGAGGGCATCACAGTGCTCTGTGGTTTAAAGATGGCGGATGACTGCTGTCAAAAAAGCACGTGGCTGTCAAAAATCACGTGGCTTTGTTTACGACGCGCTAGTTAGGTTAAGTTGGTACTACTGAGGTTTAGGCCCGTCAAGATGGCAGTACTGAGGTTAGCGATGCGTTGTTGTCTGTCAAAAAGCACGTGTCTGTCAAAAAACACGTGGCTTTGTTTACCTCGCGCTAGTTAGGTTAAGTTGGTACTACTGAGGTTTAGGCCCGTCAAGATGGCAGTACTGAGGTTAGCGATGCGTTGTTGTCGATGACAGCTGGCAAAAAGCACGTGGCTTTGTTTACAAATTCAAATTTCCCGTGGGTGGTGGAGGAGGCCTCTGGGAGGCCTCTGGCTGTGGTGGTGGTGGAGGAGGCATCTGGGTGGCCTCTGGCTGTGGTGGTGGTGGAGGTGGCCTCTGGGAGCCCGGTGGCGGTGGCGGCGCCCGAACTGTCCAATTATACTACTCATGAAAATAGGAACTCTGTCTACGCCCCAAGCAACTCACGAGACTTCTTCAGTGAACATCTCTCAGTACTTTTTAGTAGTGTTTTCTTTCCTTCTACAGGCCTTTAAATCACTCCGTACTAACAGGACTGAGTGGCGGTAGTTATCTACAGTGTGTATTTTCTAATCTATAATCCTGTATGGTCAGAGACCTTTGTGCTGCCATGCAACCAGGCTGAGGAATTAATTACATATTGGTAAGTCTATATACATATAATCCGGTCATTCACAGGGATGTTAATGTTTTCAGGACTGAAATTGCTACCAGTTCTAGACTGTTTTGTCCTATTTACAATAAAAACACAATGAAACATCTTCTGTGCTTTTTTAAAAGAAAAATGGGTTCCTGTCAACAACGTTATTGTCTCATCGCTGTGATGACGTAAGTAGATAACTATGTATATCGGAATGAGTTCAAACTACGTATATTCTGACTTCTGTTGCCTCCCAACTGGTACCAGATATGGGTTACAAGCGGAATGCAAATCTGACCACCATACTGTTTAGTGAAGATTGCTATATTTCAGTAAAATACGGCGGTTGGGGCAAAAGTCATGGCAACTATTTTTTCTTGAAGATACCAGTCCGGTTGGAAAATGTGACGTAACGGACGAAAGGACAAGGTGTTAACTACATGTTTGGACAATGAATAGCACTGAAATATCGTAACACACTAATTTATTACGGAAGTATACAGGACAATATGGTCCATCCGGTGCAAAAGAATGACACACAGTACACATAAAGTTGACATGACGAACCTGGGCGTAATGACCCTCAAAGTAGTCCCCTGCTACTGACACCACATGCTGCCAACGATGGAGGAGGCGCCGAATACCATCTGTCTCAGCATTTGCCGCACCATGTGTGAATCGGGTCACCTGTTGGCGCACAGTATTAGCAATGTCCTCTTGTGTTGCAAACCGCCTACCACATAGTGGTTCCTTAATCTTTCGAATGGGACCAAAGTCACAGGGCGAAATGTCGGGAAAGTACGGTGGGTGCTCCAATTCTTCCCGTCCCCAACGTCGCCGTAGCTGCCCTACACACTCTGCTTTATGTGGTTTTGCATTGTCGTGTAGGATTATTGCACTGTCCACAAGATCCGGACGTTTCTCCCGAACGCCACGTCGTACCTGTCGCACAAGGTAGTCCCTGTTGTACTGTGCGGTCACTGTTCTGCCATGTGGAACAAAGTGGCAATGACACCCCTGACGTCATACGCGACGATCACCATTAATTTGACCGGGGAAGGATTCTGACGTACCTTCTGCCTCCTTAGTGATCCAACATGTCGCCACTCCGAGGACTGACGTTTCAGTTCTGATTCGTATGTCCTGGCTCAAAATTCATCGATGTCGATTATTCGTGACGAGAATTGATCCCCGTCCTGTTGCCAGCGTGCAAGGTGGTCGAAGCATATTGCATAGCGCACCCACCTTTGAACTTCCGTCAGTGCATGCGGTACCCACCGCGATGCGGTTTTGCGCAGCTGCAGCTCATTACGCAATATCCTGTGGACGGTCCGTTTCTCGATGCCACTTGCCCTCTCTAACTCCAGTAGCGTCCATCGTCTGTCTTCATCCAGGAGCTGCTCGATGACGGCACGTGCCACGTCGGTCCGCACACTGACAGGTCGTCACGAACGTTGCTCATCACTGGTTGACACACGTCCTTGCTGAAACTTGTCTACCCACCGTGCTACTGTACGGTATGGTAGGGCATTATTCCCAAGGGCTTCCACTAATTCACTGCGACATTCGATCGCATTTCTCCCTCGGAGAACGGCTATTTTGATGTAAGCGCGCTGCTCAAGACGGGTTACTTCACTCTCACAAGACACTCACCAACTGACTGACTTCACAGCCCTCACTGCGCTATTACCAGCTATCACAGAGCCATCTGTTGTTCTGCATACACACTATGCCTGCAGAACTTCCACACGACACGTATATGTTTGTGATCCGTTCAGATATCTACAAGAAAAAAATAGTTGCCATGAGTTTTCTCCAATCCTCGTACATTACTATTTTTTTTCCATTCTGAGGTATGGAAACACTTTATATATGCTCATCATGGCCGTTAAGGCCTCAACTCTAAATCGTCTGATACCGTGGATAACCGGTTCAAGTCCAGATGATTGAAACAATCATATAACGAGAATGTTATACGATAAGCTAGGGGAGGTGGTAACCTACAATTCCTAAACAGTAGAATGCGTGTCTCAGTGCTCGTATGGAGTGAGGGCATATGACGCTGTTGATGGGGACGTAAAGTCTTTCGCTGACCTCTTGATGCTATGTGCCGGCACCGGGCTTCACCCGCTTCCTTCCTAATATCATATATCACGTCAATTTCATCTCATTATCTCCTCTGATGAGGTTGACGTCAGGAAGGGCATCCGGTGTGAAACTCTTCTCACTTCATACCCGACCCCGAAGAGGAACGGGACAAAACACGAGATCAAACGCCATCCATTGATTTTGAGTTAATGACCTCTTGTAGATGTTTCTATGGTAGAGATGTGATTCGGCTGAGATGGAACATCGTATGACTGGTTCTTTCTCGACAAAATGCCTCTCATTCAACGAGGGGATGTTATCATTTTGACGTTTGGAGAAAGATGAATATATAGTAAAGTTAAGTCACAGGAAATTCGCACACATCTCCGTCTAACGCAAGAATGTTAGAAAAAGCGAAGTAAATGAGATAATCATATAACATGAGGCAACCATAGCTCCCCATTACGACCTTTCAGTGGTAGCTCAACTACTTTTAATGAACACCAAATCTCCTTTCGCTAGAAAAGTGGCCTGCACTGCCACCGCTAATTCAGGATCACCTCAAACTAGGCAGAGAGCGCTCTGGTATTGCAATTCATTAACGATTGATACATGCATTCTCTTAGAAACATTTGACTATTATTGCACTAAATATAATTTAATTTCCTCCTATTCGTTAGTAATGCGGTATTGTCTAAGGCAACGCTTACTTTTGTGTCACCAGTGTTGTCATTAACAACATAAGGACAGCACAATATTACTATATTGTAATTATTTTCAACCAACTAGTAATAAGTATTTTCCTGTTTCACTAAAAAATGGCGCCAGCGAACAGTACGCAACACATACGTCAGTTTGTTCGTCTGACACTAAGCTACCAACACGCACAAGAGTAGCGTCTGTGTTGTATGGTTCTGTGATCATGTCGACGTTTGCACCTGGAAAAGAACATTTGCGGCATGCGTTGTTTTTTTAATTAATCGTTATTTCAATGGAGAGATTTACCGAGCAAAGTGGCTGCTCTGCATTCGGGAGGCGCGCGGATTTGAGCCCCACCGTCAGCTCTCCTGTGGTCTCCCATTTTCATATCCAGGCAAATGCTAGGACAGTTCCTGTTCACAGGCCGCAGCCGATACATACATACATACATACATACATACATACATACATACATACATACATACATACATACATACATACATACATATATACATACATACATGCATACATGCATACATACATACATACATACATACATGCATACATATATACATACATACATGCACGCATGCAAACAGACAGATACACACATTCACACATACACACATATGCATACATGCAAACACATACATACATACATACACACATACACATACACACATACATATATACATACATAGATACATACATGCATGCATGCAAACAGACAGATACACACATACACACCTACACACATACACATATGCATACATGCAAACACATACATACATACATACATACATACATACATACATACATACATACATACATACATACATACATACATACATACATACACACACACATACATACATATATACATACATAGATACGTACATGCATGGATGCAAACAGACAGATACACACATACACACATGCACATATGCATACATGCAAACACACACATACATACATACATGCATACATACATACATATATACATACATAGATACATACATGCATGCATGCATGCAAACAGACAGATACACACATACACACATACACATATGCATACATGCAAACACATACATACATACATACATACATACATACATACATACATACATACATACATACACACATACATATGCACGTACATTTGAATGGATAGATCTGAATCAGTTGGTAATTTTATGCATTTCAAAAACAATCATTACATATAAGGGATCTTCCAAACTTACCAAAATTTATCCGGTTATGTCCTATGTGAAAGACAAGACCTTTTACGTACCAGAACAGAACACTGTAGTTGATGACTCACTAATCCTGTAGCGGGTAAGGCAATATGTTCCCACGAAATGCTCCATATTAGGCATTAAATCCTACAAATTATGTGGGGCAAGTTCAGGCTAACTTTGGTCATTTACAGTATACACAAGCGAACACACATACATCAACAGGCACAATTAAAACTTATGCTGTTGTTGTATCTCTTGTGTAGCCATTTTTCAACAAAGGTTACACGTTGTTGGTGGATAACTCTTATAATTCACGTGCTTTGGCTCATGTGTAGGAACTTCGCGCCTAAATAGAAAGGACGTTCGAAGATGCGATCGACTCGGCATTCCGACCAGGTCTCCGTCTTAGAGTGGCGTGATAAAGATGATGTCAGAATGATTTCCGTATTCCATGTGGAAGAAACCGTCAAAGTGTGGTCAGGAGAAAGACTGTTGATGACTGTAATGGCAGACATAATAAAGAAGACGAAGTGGTACATTAAGCTATTCAGAAGATTCATGAATGTTGTAATTCTAACCACAGTGATAATCTGACTTCAAAATCTACAAGAGACCATTTGAAATTTAGAGTGGATGTCGACCAGGCAAACATTGAAAGCAAGGTGCCTGGACGAAATGTACCTCGTCTTACTGAAAGCCATTTTTCTTAGAGAATTCTACCAGCTGAGTGAAAGAGTGTGCAAGCAGGAAATTCGGAGAGTGGTAGTGTTTTGTTGTGCAGACTGCGAAGAGGGACGTTAGCATCACAATTGTTGTTTAACATGCATTTTGCTATGATAGATAATCTACAATTATGTACAGCATCACAATTGTTGTTTAACATGCATTTTGCTATGATAGATACTCTACAATTATGTACAACATCACAATTGTTGTTTAACATGCATTTTGCTATGAGCTAAATTTGACGAGAAGAAGAGTTAGAATGATAGGACACATCTTAAGACACCCAGGACTTGTTCAGTTGGTTTTTGAAGGAAGTGTAGGGGGTAAGAACGGTAGGGGTAGGCCAAGGTATGAATATGACAAGCAGATTAGAGCAGACGTAGGATGCAATAGTTACGTAGAAATGAAAAGGTTAGCACAGGATAGGGTGGCATGGAGAGCTGCATCAAACCAGTCTATGGACTGATGACTCAAACAACACAACAACAGATACTCTACAATTATGTACAACATCACAATTGTTGATTTCTGCTCACAACCCGGGGCCTCACGGTAAACAAGCTGGCCAACCCGAGCAGTTGTCAGCGGCCCACTTCCCACTGCCAGCCGTCTTTCGTTTCCCAGGGTGTCCGCCTGCTTAGCGTAAAAGTTAGTACTATCATCTACCGTTGTCGGAGGTCTGGGTTCGATTCCCAGTGCTGCCAGAGATTTGAGAATGGTACATGCCTGAAAGGAGCTGCACCACCACGAGTTCACTTTAGTTCGAATAACGTACTTTGGTCCAGAGCATCCCGAGTTCGATTCCCAGCCAGGTTGGGGATTTTAACCTTCTTTGGTTAATTCCGAAGGCTCGGGGGCTGGGTATGTGTGCCATCTTCATCATAGATAAGACCCCATCCTCAAGGACAGACGGGTCGCCGTCAACTCGAGAGACACGCGACACGCCTTTCTTCGAGGTACAAATAAGGGGCGGGGATCATCGTTACACTTGATGTCATATTTCTGAACAGTCACGGAATGTTCATGACGTTTGTTGAGTTTAAAGCGTGAAATGACGCCCCGTACTGCTACAAAATCAGTCAGTCCACAAGTGCCGGCAATTCCTCTGGAAAGAGTATTTGCCTGTTGTTGCTTGTTTGTTGAGAGCGAGTGCAACAGCACGTCACAGCGCACGTACCCCGGCAGCCTCATCAGTAGCTGCTGCGATGCAGGTCTCAACACAGCATACTTAGTGTATCACCTTACAAGAGGTTTCAGTGACACTTTGTTACATCCTGTTCTCCTAAGGTCCGAAATGACGTCCGTCCTTATTCAGTGAAGCATCTCCAGCTGGTTGAAAACCTGGCAGAGGTACTCGAATTTTTGAAGGGCGGAAAAAACTCCACCCGATACTCTATGTCGCACGACGTCGGCATGCAAAATTCTCTCGTGGCGCATTTGGTGTTTACCCGAGAAAAATGAATTAAAACTCAGCCTTAGACGCCCAAGAGAGGTTCAGTTTGACCTGCCATGTAGTAGGCCTAGAGTAAAATAGAACGTCGAAATTCTCGACCACACAATCAGGTGGCACTAAGTAAAAGTGTTTGCACACGGTAGCTGAGGTCATGCGATTATTATTATTATTATTATTATTATTATTATTATTATTATTATTATTATTATTATTATTATTATTATTATTATTATTATTATTATTATTATTATTATTGTACCGGGGGTTCACCTCAACCCTGTGCATTTAAATAAAGCACCTGGAAGAACGCTATATAGCATTTAAAGTTTACGACTATTTCAAGAAATCTTGACTTTTCTCCATAAATGTATCTATTAAAGAACTGATGTCAGGCACTCTGGTGTAAAGTGAAACAACTAGAAATTTAAAGAAATTTTGTGTTTATGGGTTTTCTGAACTGAACTGACTTTCTCTGTTTTTGATACTTAAAGGTTTGCAACACTTCTTAATCATCCCGCCAACTTTGGATTCTGGCCAATTAAAAATCTTGTGTATTTAAATTTCAGCCAAACAAAAGCTATTTTATCTGCCAATAAAGTGTGAGGGTGTGTATGGTTTTAGTCCAGAGCCTTCTCGAACCTTCCTCTCGGGTATAAAAACTGATGCCTTTTCGAGTTAACTTGTCTTACTGATCGTCGTGTTACTGAGTGTGTTCTAAGAGAGGAAGCAGAGGCCTCACCCATCGGCAGGCAGCTAAGGTAATGGCCAACATTTTTCTATCTCAGAGCTGATTCGAGGAAGGTTCCAATCTTTTACTATATAACAGTCCATTTCCTAAAATGTAAACTTCTATTTTTTTCTCATGTAAAAGTTCGAGTAAATAAGTGTAGTTAAGTGAAACTCGGGAATAGAGAGTGTGACACGCGGTGACTGCATCAAGCCCAATGAGCGCAAGTGTCCGGCTGTTATTTTCCACGAAGACCCGGTACAATGGCTACTTGATGCCCCTTTATAAACTTAAAAGGTAATTAATATGGTCTTTTAAATTGTAGAGGCCTGAAATTGTAATTTTGTTGAGCGAAGACGCTCTGATCCGAATTGTAAAGGTACAATCGTAGAGCATTGAGGCTCTCTTCTTCAAATGTAAAATATATTTGTGTAAATTTTGAGTGGTGCCTTTAGAAGGCTGTAAACCTCTAACCGTTGGAGCAAAGTGCTCTTGACAATTTTGTTTTAAATATCCTGTAAAAGAAATTGGGAGATTCGTCTCCTGACCCTTGTAAATTGTAACTTACCAGTTGTTGGTTTATCGGTTTTCTATTTTGTACAAACTACCTCTGTACCTGAAATCCTGTTGTTTGTTAAAATGTAATACCTGAAAAGAAATGTAACCTTTGTTTTAAAGTTTTAAATTATTCTTTGGCTATCGTAGACAGACCAGCACCTTCTTTCACCTCTCTCTGTTTCACGGGAAACCCGGCAACAATTATTATTCATTGAAGCAGCTTCACAGTTGTTGGTTCGTGAATCCAGGCGCACACCTCCAGTGGACTGTCTTTGATCCACATCCCGCTCACCTTTGTAATATGTAAAATATCACATTATTCACATATACGTGTCGAATTAAGTGCTGCGTATCGTTGAAGTCCGGTTCTGTCGCAACAAGAAATACTGAGCTCACGTCGAACGTATCGGAGACTGATCAGAGTACGTCTCGCAGTCTCTGGGATAAAGAGAAAATCTCCCCGAGTCATGTCATATGATAATCTGAGAATCACTGGAACAACAAGCGCACATTTAGAGAACTGTAAGCTTGTTCTCATCAACGGAGTTTCATTTAACCTTTAATTCGTCGCTCACGGAGATTTCCTCCGGGCCGATTACATTTTGCACGGTATTGAACTTCCCAGTTGAACTGTGGCTCTCCCTTGTTCATGTGGAATCGTCCTATCAGCATTTCTGCGCGATCGTGCATCCTGTGTGCGAGTGTGGGATCATTGTTCTGACCCGTGAAATTACCTGGACGTTTCCTGCGTGTGCGATTAAGCAAATTACCTTATATTTTAGTGCATAAAATTTTATTGTGGGGTCGATGACCTTGTTGTTTTGTTCTTCCAAACATATTTTGGAAAAATATTATTTCATATTTCATATCATGTGATCGTCGTAGGTAATTGCGAGTCTCGCGAATTTAATATAATAAGATCATAGTTAAGGTCTACAGTATTCTGCTTTTAGATCAAACAAACTGTGTAAAAATAACCTACAAGTACTTAAAAGTGTTTGTTTTAATTATACCGAAGAATACTGCAAACGAACATGCCACAACAACATCTCAAAAGACGAAAATGACGCGCATTTTTTACCTCCGTGCGCCACTAGTAACGCAATAATTTTCGCGCGACTAGACAAGGGTTAAAATTACAAAATTATCTGTGCTCTCACTAATGAGTTTAAAGTTCTCTACGGACCACTACTAACTCGCCCGCCGTCAGCCGGGTTTCGGTTCCACCCGTGTTCGTGTTTCCTGTTTCGTTATAATGAGTTATTCCATGGCTGACTTGATAGACAGGCCATGACGTCACACTTAGTCTGACAGTTGTGCAGCGTGAAGTGAAGTTTATGAAAAGCAATCCTCTGAACCATGTTTGTACAAGAAACCGACAGAAAATATGAAGCATCAAAAGTCTAATTCCTTGAAAGTGCGTGTTTCTTACTGGCATCATAGTTTTCTGATATTATTTTGCTCCAACCCGGGGTCTTGACAATGCGTACGTTAAAATAGTTAAACTCAGTCATTATAAAATAATAATATTTTGCTTTTCTTGACATAAACGCATTTTAACCACATGCCGGTGGTGGAAGTTACTGTTTTCAGAAGAACCATCCTCTATTAACACCAATCAGAAGGAAAAGACGGAGGGGTCTAATACTTCGGAAAATGAAGGTATCGGCCAAAGAAAGACAAGGGCTACGATACCTAAAATCGTCGAGGTCGGGAGTTGACTAAAGGACCTCGGATAGGAGAGATGAAAGTGAGGAACCTGGCACAAGTGGAACAAATGTAAAGATTCAGCTGAGGGCTCCGTGGTCGCGAATTCACGATCGTAAGTTAAAAGCCCCATTAAGCCCCATTAAGGTGATACCACGGATAGTATTCTACGACCCCCATCCTTAAAGGGAATTAACCAAATGCTTCTTTTAACTTCTCTGGGTTAGAATTGTCCACATAAATTGCTTCTTGCTTTCTTGAAAGTTAGGCTAAACATCTATTCCAGTGGAGAAATAGTACCAGATTCACCCACTTGAAATTTATAAGTCATTTAAAAGTTGTAAAATATTAGATCCCAAAGACAGAGCCGAGTGGTCGCTACGGAAATAGAGTCAAGCATTTGTGGGGGGGTGGGGGGGTGGGAGTGTGGTCGAACACCACCTCGGCTGCCCTGAGTGTCGTCTTCTTTAGTTCCCCATTTTCACTCCCACGCAAATGCCGGGACAGCTCCTCTTCATAGGCTTCAGTCGATTACCTCCTGTCCGTCACCCAAATCAATTCACCGTCGTTAATTTCGTCTTCATATGGCTCCTAAACTGAGGTTGGCGACAGGAAGGGCAACTAATGGTAAAATTATGTCATATCATTTCATCTCGCCTAATTCCTAAACCCGTATCAGAAAACGTGTCAAAAGGGTAGACAAGCATTAGAAGACTTTGAGATGTGTTAACGTGAAGTGTATGCTCACAACATTAATTATAGGTATCATTTATCATAGAATAGACAGAAAAACTACTTATTTTGAAAAGGAAATGAATAGAGAATTAGATACAAATCCGTCAGCTTACAGAAAATGCTGTGCCAAAATACCGTCGCAGTGTTCTGAAACTAATCTTCAAGTGAAAGGCCCTGCTGATGTAGGATACGAACATTTAGATTACGCTATTCGAGAAAGCACTGAATCTAATACGCAATATACGAAACGTGATTCAATAAATGATATGCCATAAACGACATTCGTTCATCCTCACTATCTGGCTCACACTTTTCTTCCTTAAGAACAGCAAGTCTTGGCCAAAGATGTAATGCTTAAAAAAATAATTATTGAAAATAGCATCCCACTGCACTATGATAAAAATGTCAACGATCTATACCTAAATATTCCTTCTTTGCCTAACTTAGACCAAATATTGTAACAGCTGTATAGTCTTATATGTAACGGTTAGACAACACACACATGGACTTCGCACATGATGAGTTTAATTCTCAACGATAAAGGAAATATCCGTATTTTACAAGGAATTCATGGGACAATTGACCATTCAATTTAAGAAAAATTAAACTGTTGTAGAGGTAACGCGTACATTTCGATCTACGGTCGTACGAAACAACGCGCGATAAATCTTCACCATACACAATGCATGTCTGTTTTAATTAATTGAACGCTGGACAAATGAACATAAATTATATTTTGGAGGAGGTGATGATTAGTAGTTATCCCATCGCGGATAATACGTGGCTCTCAGAAGAAACTTTATTTTTGGAAAATGTTTTGGAATATATCTAGGCTGTGCCTTAGAATTTCTTTATACTTCGGCAATAAAAGTGACAAGATTTGTATGTGCCTGTATCGTAATTGGATCGATATACAAACACACTACAAGGTCAAGGCATTTTATACCACTGAAAGAAATATAATAATCATTACCTTTCACTGCCCACCATGGGATGAAAACAGTTTATGAATTCATAGTACATGAAGAAAATCACCTCACTAAACTCTTAACATAAATATTAAGTGAAGTTTTCTAATTTCACACACGTGTTGTAAGAGTAGAACTTGAGAAAATAATGCATCACTGTTGTGAAGACTCTACACGTGATAACAAAAAACTAGACGTTAGTACTTCTCCAGTAATTAGCATCACTAATTATACTGATGTTCAAAAAAACAGCAAACCTTCAAAGAATAGAGACAGAAAGTAGATATTCACGGACATCATCAGTGTAGCTTGAGCAACCGAGGAGTGAAGTCGCGGGGTCGTTACACGGTATCCCACACACTTTGGATTGGCGACAAGTCCAGTGATCGGGCGGGCCAGGGCAACAGTCTGACATCCTCAGACAACAATACGGCACGTGTTCGTGCAGCAACATGTAGTCGCGCAGACAGTCACAGTGCCCTGGACACGCACCAACTGTGATTTGTGGTTGTACCCAATAGCACCCCGCAGCATAAGTCCTTGAGTTGGCGCTGTATGCCAATGTGATGCCTCTTCCCCTGTCTACGGCGAACAAAAATGCGGCCATTATTTTCAAACAAACTGAAACACTGTATGCTGCCATTCCTGCCCCCACTAACGTCGTTCCATACACCATAGCAGTGTAGCTTGTTTGAGCACATTAGTCAAAGGTAGGCGGAGTAACCCAGACCGTAGTGTTACACTGTTCCGAGCCGTGGAGGGCGCTGATCTGAGGTGTAGATCTCTCAGTTCATGCACCATATAACGAAGTGTCTTCTGTTTCTCGCAATCAATTGTTCAATAAGGAAAACACCAAGGAACAGTTTTACCGTACTGGACAATTCCGGCACCTCGTCTTCTTGGAAAACTGCATGCATGTTCTAGGTGAGTCATCACTCCTCAGAGCACTTGTACCTGTTTTATTCGGCATTTAGCACTGGAATCCTTCCATATTTTTCAATTTATTTCTAAAATACGCCTTTCTTTGATTTCTTCTTTTATATTATTCCGTTCCGAAAGTTTATTGATTCCTTGAATCCAGGTTGTTGTTGACTTATCTCTCAAAGGTATTTGAATACCTTTCTAATTAACCTGTTTTCATCCATCCTATAGATATGCCCAAAATATAACAGTTTCTTGTTGCTTCCGTTATAGTTTCCATGTCCTGACAGATTTTCTTAGTACTTCTTAACGTTCACAATTCTGTACTTTTCATTGGACCCAGGATTTTTCTGATGATTCTTTTTTCTAATACTGCAAGTTTATCTAACCCACAATTTAATACTAGGCTTTCGCTCGCGTGTGAAAATTCCGGCTTTACTACTGTATTATAGTGCCTTACTTTAAGACTTTTCGATAAGCAATCTTTATTGTAAAACATCTAAGTAATACCATAACTCCTTTCCGTACTTCCTTAGCTGACTTTTCTAAGACGTTTCATTGTGTTATTTCCTATACATATTTGAAATTCTTCACTTTCTCGATGAGACCAATAACTGTCATTACACATTTTGGAGCATATTGTATGTTCGTGATAACTTCGGTTTTCTCTACAGAGATTATCAAATTTGTTTTGTTGGCTATTTCTTCCAAAAGATTGATTTTTTCGAAAGTTAAGCGAATAATCTGCAAATGCCAGGCAATTTATTTCAACAATTTTTCACTTTTTCCTGGAAGTTATAGGCGAAATCCTATGTTCGTCTAATGTTCTCTTTGCAAATTGTCCGAAGAGGATGGACGATAAACACGTTACACCTGCATTTATTCTGAAAGGTTTTTACATTTCTCCCATGAATGTTACCTTCGATATTGTGCCTGAAAGGGTTTCTTGTATTACGATTGCCAACTCCAAATTGTCTTCTCGTTTTACCGAAGATTTCCCTATCAACAAATCCGAAGGCTTTTTCGCAATCGATATTTTATAAATACGTCCTTGGAGTTAATTAATCTGTGGCGGATTACTGACTTCAGTTGAACAAGTTCTGCCTTTTCTAAATCCACCCAAATTTTGTAAGTTACCGACATCTTGATTGTCACCTTTCTTGTGTAATGGGTGTATTAAGGCCACTTTCCATTCTTCCGGGAGTTTTTTCTCTTTTACAAATATCTGCAAATAATAAGTGTAGGGGTTCAACTATTTTTAAGAGTTTCAATTACTACTTTACTTTTTCAACAATGGGTGGTGTATCTTATCTAGGTTTTCATTCATTTTTATTCAAACGAATAAGGGTAGAAAATCTCCAGGACGAGGTAATTATACTGCAGTACATGAATATGATTAGTGAGAAGTTCCGAACAGTGGACAGTAAGGAGGTTCAGGATATAGGAAGAGAATGATGCTGCAGTAGGAACAGCAAGGGCATGCCTACGAACAACTGTGTGTAAAGATGGGAAACATCTTGGTGGAATGATGAAGTGAGAGCAGCTTATCAGAAATGGCTCCAAACAAGGGCAGATGCCGACATGAAATTGTACATAGATGAAAGAAACAGAACGAAACAAATAGCTGTTGAATCCAAAAAAGTTGTGGGAAGATTTTGGTAATAATCTGGAAAGGTTACGTCAAGCTGCAGGAAAACGCTTCTAGACAGTAATAAAGTATCTTAGGAAGGGAGGGAAAAAGGAAATGAAGAGTGTTTTGATAACACATGTGAACTCATAATAGATCCCGGGGAATCACTGGACAGGTGGGGGGAATATTTTGAACATCTTCTCAACGTAAAATAAATTTTCCTCGTGGTGTCGCGAACAACCAAACTCATGGAGAAGGAGGAACATGATGTTGGTCAAATTACGCTTGAGGAAGTGGAAAAGGTCGTAAATAAACTCCATTGTCATAAAGCAGCAGGAATGAATGTAATTAGACCTGAAATAGTGATGTATAGTGGGAAGGCGGGGATAAAATGCCTTCATAGAGTAATAAGATTAGCATGGGAACAGGAAGGATTGCAACAACATTCGTAGTATCTCATTGACCAGTATACCAGGCAAAGCATTCACTGGCATCTTGGAAGGTAATGTGCGATCAGTGGTTGAGAGAAAGTTGGATGAAATCCAGTGTGGTTTCAGACCACAGTGGGGCTGTCAGGGTCTGATTTTCAGTATGCGCCAGGTAAATTGAAAAATGCTACGAGAGGAATGGACAGTTATGTTTATGTTTCGTAGATCCAGAGAAAGCATACGACAGGTACCGAGGGAAAAGATGTTCGCCATACTGGGGGACTATGGGATTAATGGTGGATTATTAAAATTAATCAAAGGAATGTATTTTGACAATTGTGCTGCAGTGAGAATTGATGGTAGAATGAGTTCTTGGTTCAGGGTACTTACAGGGGTTAGACAAGGCTGTAATCTTTCACCCTTGTTCGTAGTTTACATGCGGAAAGGTATAAAGTTGCAGGGAGGGATTCAGGTAGGTGGACATGTAGTCAGCAGTCTGGCCTATGTTGTGCAATGAGTATGGTACGAAAATTCGCCTTTCGAAGACTAAATTATTGATGTCAGTAGTTAAGAAATCCAAGAGAAATGAATGTCAGATTGGTGATACAAATCTGGAATAGGTCGATAATTTCAAGTATTTAGGATGCGTGAGACTGAATCAAGGTGTAGTAAAGCTAATGCAGTGAGCTCGCAGTTGCGATCAACAGTATTCTGTTAGATGGAAGTCAGCTCCCGGACGAAAGTATCTTTACATCGGTCTGTTTGCAGACCAACTTCACTTTTCGGGAGCGAAAGCTGGGTGGACTCAGTATATCTTATTCATAAGTTAAAAGTAATAGACATGAAAGTAGCAAGAATGATTGCTGGTACAAACAGGTGGGAACAATGGTAGGAGGGTCATCGGATTGAGGATATAAAGGCTAAATTAGAATTAACTCGATGGATGAAGCTGTGCGCATAAACCGGCTTCGGTGGTGGGGTCGTGTGAGGCGAATGGAGGAGGATAGGTTACCTAGGAGAATAATGGACTCTGCTATGGAGGGTAAGAGTATTAGAGGGAGACCAAGACGACGATGGTTAGACTCGGTTTATAACGATTTAAATATAAGAGGTATAGAACTAAATGAGGCCACAACACTAGTTGCAAATAGAGGATTGTGGCGACGTTTATTAAATTCACAGAGGTTTGCAGACTGAACACTAAATGACGTTTGTTATTATTATTATTATTATTATTATTATTATTATTATTATTTTCAAGTTTTTATTTGCGTTATAGCGGCTTTGTTATACAAAACTGTTGCTTACAGTAATCTAGGAGTCAGAAACTCGTGCCTGTCAACGTAAGGCACGTTAATGTTAATTCATAAAAGTCAGTAATTCGTAACGTAGCACCACAATAAATCGAAGTTTATAGCTGTTGTTAATCAATCGGTATCTGAGAATGATAATAGACAAAACAATTGAGCATTGGAACGTTCTTTATTAAGCTTTAGAGAGAGAACTCATCTCCGTTGATGTTTCCTTCCTAATGGTTTAACGCTCTAACACATTGATGGTTTTCGGGAACGCAAGTATGGCAAAGGGAGAGGAGGTGGTCGTACAGCCTTGTGTGAAAATGGGAAACCGCGGAAGACCATCTTCAGGGCTGTCGACTGTGGGGTTCGAATACACGATCTGCAGCTCACAGCTAAGCGACGATCCGCACGGCCAACTCTTTAGCTGTGCTGAGTTTAGCCATGGATAACCGGTGCGTTTAGCGAGCTTGATCCATCTCCCTCCCTCGTTCATGGTACAATACAAAACCTTGCACGTACTCTGTGGAGAACCTCACGCACCAGAGTATCTAAATTGGCTAGAAGACAGTCTGCGGCAGAGGAAATGGCTCACAGAGCGTATCACAATTAAATGTGAACAAGCACTGCTTGTACTCCATTCTGTTTCACTTTAGCATTCCACTTGACCGCAGCGTCACAAGCACTTAGTTTTCTCGCATCTTTACTAAAATACACAATCGCTATACGTTGCTGTTATCTGTTAACTCATCTCACAAAACACCACACTATATGAGTTATAGTTTTCAAAATGTGGCGCCACTACATTTTTCATTATTCCAGACAACTTGGTACGGTGGAGTTTTAACGGATTCCCACTAAACTGTATTTTTCAAAGTGTAAACATCTAAGTGAACAACTACTTGTAATGGGCAGTGACTCGTAATTGTGCTGCACACTCACTCATCTTCATCCAAAACAACAAAAGTGTCAAGCTTCATAGACGAAGAAAATGCCCGCCTTATTCAACGTGTTTTTTCTTACTGTGGCCAAAATGATTAAACTTCACGGCCAGATAGGAAATTTTAATCGTATCTAATTGATTCTTCTGCCTCGGGTCTGGGCATTTGTGTTTGTTCCAACACTTTTCTCTTCGTAATCAGAAAACACACCAATTATCACTGAAATATGAAATAGGGATTACTATCTCGGATCATAGGTGGCAAAAATAGACTCTAAAATATGAGAAAAATTTCTAAATAATTCTAGTCAGATTGAAATACATTTTAACCGATTTAGGGATGAAAATACGAATTGTATAAATATAGGCATATATAGCTTCTAATATCAATTTAGGCCCTTCGTTCTTGTAAATGTCACCTAAATCATTTCTCCTGAATTTCATAACTCATTGATCACACCAACATGTTAAAATCCAAGCTCTGTGTGCAACTTGCAGGCTATTGTCAAGTTTTGGTTTGTATAATTAATCTAAGACAACTAAATGTTAAACCTGATGTGATGTCTACACTAATATTTTACTATATCGGAAGTTACTTACATTGTTTTGTCTCAAGGAAGACGACAGGAAGGTTTCGATAGCTTCACAAGTTCAAGGTTATTGCAGCCAAACCCAGCACGAACCTTACCAATGCTTATAACATTGTAAATCCAAAAACTTCTTGTCCCCGAATAAATAAAATTTTCACGAAAATCTTCTTCTTAACGCTATTCCAAGAACAAATTTTCACACTACACCAGCTAATCGGTATCAGTATTACCACCGCCATCTCGATTTTCCTATCCTGCCTGCTTTATACGAGCTTTTCGCGAATAGTTTGCGACAAAAATTCTCCGCTAGACGGCAGGGATAGACACACAAAGTTCTTAACGCGTTGTTATGACGACAACCTATAAAATACTACGCAGTATAGTCATATGTTCACTGAAGTAATATTAAGTATCGGTAATATTACCTGTAGTTGGTCTCTTCTTGTCACAATTTAAAGAGTTTCGTGGGCGAATTGCCAGCGCAGTGTCAGTTATTAGGGATTCGGACTTCGGCGGGTGCAGAATGCGTCTCAGGTAGCCACGAACAAAGGATGGCCACGGCTCTGCCGTGGCTCTAGGTCTCTGTATTCAGATGGGCCGGTTCATGGTCCAACAGTTCTTCATTCCGACCAGCAAACCGAGCAGAGGATGGCCATGGCCTATGTATTCAGGAGGAGATGGGTTGATAACCACCGTCGGCTGTCCTGAGAATGGTTTTCCATGGTTTTCCATTCTGGTGCACTGAGGCGAATACCGGGACAGTTACTAGTATAGGCCCTCTCATATTCCCCCCACATCTCCTGGCCTGAGGGACGGCATTACCGTCTAGGAGGCCCGCCTCTCCCTTCAGCAGTAGTAGTTTGCTGATATTCTTTGACCTCACACCGCAACAGAAGACATTCTGAAAGAGGAGAAGTAGCAAGTCTTTAGGAGGCCCGCCTCTTCCTTCAGCAGTAGTTGTCTGCTGATATTCTTTGACCTCACACCGCAACAGAAGACATTCTGAAAGAGGAGAAGTAGCAAGTCTTCAGGAGGCCCGCCTCTTCCTTCAGCAGTAGTTGTCTGCTAATATTCTTTGACCTCACACCGCAACAGAAGACATTCTGAAACAGGAGAAGTAGCAAGTCTTCAGGAGGCCCGCCTCTCCCTTCAGCAGTAGTAGTTTGCTGATATTCTTTGACCTCACACCGCAACAGAAGACATTCTGAAAGAGGAGAAGTAGCAAGTCTTCAGGAGGCCCGCCTCTTCCTTCAGCAGTAGTTGTCTGCTGATATTCTTTGACCTCACACCGCAACAGAAGACATTCTGAAAGAGGAGAAGTAGCAAGTCTTCAGGAGGCCCGCCTCTTCCTTCAGCAGTAGTTGTCTGCTGATATTCTTTGACCTCACACCGCAACAGAACACATTCTGAAAGAGGAGAAGTAGCAAGTCTTCAGGAGGCCCGCCTCTTCCTTCAGCAGTAGTTGTTTGCTGATATTCTTTGACCTCACACCGCAACTGAAGACATTCTAAAAGAGGAGAAGTAGCAAGTCTTCAGGAGGCCCGCCTCTTCCTTCGGCAGTAGTTGTTTGCTGATATTCTTTGACCTCACACCGCAACTGAAGACATTCTAAAAGAGGAGAAGTAGCAAGTCTTCAGGAGGCCCGCCTCTTCCTTCAGCAGTAGTTGTCTGCTGATATTCTTTGACCTCACACCGCAACAGAAGACATTCTGAAAGAGGAGAAGTAGCAAGTCTTCAGGACTTCCGAGAGTAGGGCACGACATCCTCAACAAACTCCTGCAGATGCTTCATCAGAGCAACAAAACAAGGTTTAGGGTTTCGAAATCCTCCTCCGTTCTGATGCAGTTCGATTTAGTGGTGTCGGAGCTATAGGCAGGGAAATGTTGCTGTCCATTCTCCCTTCAACAACACGAACAAAGTACCCACAAATTAGGAATTGATTTTCTGTTCCTAGATTGATAGGAACATTATCATTCGGATATTTGAGATCGTCCAAAATGTTTAAACATTAAGACGTTTGTTATGTGATTGTGCGTCACATTATTATTACAAGGAAATCATAATCCTCCGCGGCTTTAATCACTTTCTGACATAAGGTGCGGAGGTATAAAGAGTAATCTGGGCCCTGTTTCATGAAATATTATTAGTACGAAACTAATATTATTACCTAACTTAATAGTATTACGATTCATAGCGTCATTAGCTAACCTATTAGTAATTAGTTTATGTGTCAAAATTATTCCTAATAGTATTTATTCCATTGTTGTATGCGCTAGCAAGTGGTTGGCTGTTATAAGAGATCTGTATTATCTTAGTGATAAAGTCGTTAATAGTTGCAGAAATTTAACGAATTTTGTGTATGTGTGACCCATTTAGTTCTATAAATATTGGTGTTTAATGTTTGTTTGTAGTAATTGAGATCAGTGGTATTTATTTACAATTTTTACACTGGGTAGTTCCGTAGGCGTTCGCTAGATTACAAGCTGTAATTTAGGACTGCGTGAAAGAAGAAATATTTAAAAAAATATTATTATTAAAATATCAGTAGGTTTGTTGATAAAATACTTACAAAGACGGGATATTAAAAAGAGTCGTAACTTCGGCCGTGGTTATATTAGTGCAGGTAATTGACAGGGTATTTCAAATAGCAGTTCAACTTTCCCACCAATCACGAAGGTAATAACTTCTATAAATAACGCGCACTGCCTTCGTAATGCAACAGGCCATACTGTAGGAAGCGCGCGAAGGCAATTAGCTGATCGATTAGGGCGAATGTTACGAGTTGCATCTCTGAGTATAATACGAAGTGTTTGAAAGCTTTCTGTGAATAATAGGGGTTATTGAAAGTCAATTATTGATTTTTAAGTACGTTAAATGCCTTTTCTTCTAAATTATCGTAATTCACCAAAGCAAGATCCACATAAGTAGCTGTAATTGAAATAGTGAGACAAAGTTGCTTAGGTTAGGTATGCTATCTCCTCGTGGGGAGCTGAGTTAGGATTTATTGCTCCTTGTTAAATACATTAATTGAATATTTTCTGTTCTGTGTTAATACAATGTGTTGTGAGTTGAAGTGTGTGTGAAAAGCGATTGCCACTATGCCAAAAAGTTGTTGTGTGCCAGGATGCAAATCCAACTACACAGGTGAATTTCCTTCGGATGAGGAAAGAATTCATTTATGGAAGAGAAAAGTACCGAGGGAAAATTTAACAATTACAAAGAATACGGGAGTATGCATAATTCATTTTCCTGAAGACCAG
Organism: Anabrus simplex; assembly: GCF_040414725.1. Lineage (NCBI taxonomy): Eukaryota > Metazoa > Arthropoda > Insecta > Orthoptera > Tettigoniidae > Anabrus > Anabrus simplex. The sequence goes on from NC_090267.1 coordinate 8,702,821, forward strand.
ATTGTGAGAGAAATCAGAGCTACCCATGCTGATGGTGAGTCCTGCTTTTGTCTTTCTTCTTGTGGTACAGATTTATAGTAGTGAGTTTTGCAGAATAAGCCTACAAGTAATTAAATGGCAATAACTGAGCCTGAATTTGTGATGTTTCTTGGGTAGGGAATATTGAGAATTAGCTGCCTTTTTTCCTCTGATGCTAAGTAAGATTAAAACACAGCTTAAAATGTAGAAATGAATGTAGTTTATAAATCCTAATCTTTGTTAAATGATTTTAGCATAATTATAACACTGAAAAATTAAACTATTGCTAGTATGAATGATGTTTATCTTGTAGACAACAACAAATGGGCCAATTTTTTTGCTTAGGTACTGAATTGGTGGTACCACACAAGAAATTGGAACTGACAAGTGATGCCGTACCATCAATATTTCCAAATTTACCAAAGTATCTTACTTCGGACAATCGCGTTTATCGTAAAGATCCAGAGGAAAGAAGAAAAACTTATATCGAGAATGAAAACAGGAAATATACTCAGTGGTTGTCAGAAGATTAAATTTCAAATTTAGATCAGGTTTTAAATAATGAATCAAAGTATAATCATTTAGATTGGATAGTCAAAGGTAAAAATGAGAAATTGTATTTTATGAATGTAGATTTCAGTGATTGTGCATCCCTTAAAAGAACTGTGACCATTGATAAAGAGTTAAAAGTAAACATTTTTGTTGATAGTATTAATATTGAGGTAGGGCAGTTTTCATATATTTTAGGCCCAGAGCTTTTATGCAACTCTTATTCTAAACTGCTTAATTTATTAACGGCAGTAAACAACCTTGAAAGTAAAGATGTTACAATTAAGGATAAAATTAGACATATCGAGGTTGTTCTTAAAGAGTGTAATGATGTTTGTGAGGAAAGCAGAATAAAAGCTGCTCTGGATTTCATTAGTGAACAGCTTGCACTTTTATTTTCCAGTCAGATGAGGTATTCTGTTGATACTTTAGTTTTTGCATGTAGCTTTTTTTATTCATTTCCTGCTGCTTACAGATTTCTTAGGAATTTGGAAATTCTTGTGTTGCCACATCCCTCTTATCTCAAAACATTCACTTTATCTAGCATTAGTTCTGATGTTAATGATTCACTTAAGAAGTATCTGAAAGTAAAATGTGATGCCCTGGAAGCGCATGAAAAACTCGTATGTCTGTTGTTAGATGAGATATATGTTAAACCAAAAATTACATACAAAGGCAACAAATTGTTGGTATGGCAAGGAATTCATTGGATCTTACATCAGCAACTACTGTTCAGACTTTTATGATTAAATCTATTTTGTCAAAACAGAAAGATGTAGTAGCTTTACTGCCAGTAAAAAATATGGATGCTGATTCTCTCTATCAGTCACTAATGAATGTCTTACGCTCACTTCATGAAGCAGGCTATGAGGTTGTTGCTGTTATTGCAGACAATGCTAAGGTTAATGTTAAATGTTACAAACTGTTAAGTAATGATAGTGTGATCCACCCATTTATCTTTAACCCCTGTGACAGTCAGAAGAAGTGTTTTTTACTATTTGATACAGTTCATCTGTTGAAGAATTTAAGAAACAATTGGTTAAACGAGAGGGACAGTACTTTCATCTACCCATCAATGAACGATGTTAACACCATTCAGTTGTGTAAATTTCTGGATCTCAGAAGAATTTATCAGGACCAGAAACTTCATCTTGTAAATCATGCCCCAGGACTTTCCTATCGAGTGTGCTATCCAAACAGTTTTGAACGACAAAATGTTCATTATGCCGTAGCGCTTTTTGATGATAAAACAATTGCTGCAATGTCTACTATCCAGCATACAGAGGGTACAAAAGAGTGGTTACAAATTATCAGGAAGTGGTGGATGATTGTTAACGTGAAGCATCCCGAGAAGGGGATTCGTTTGAGAGAGAAGTATGCTGAGCCTATTAGAAACATGGGTCAGGAAAGTGTTCAGTATTTGTATTCCTTTTGCTCCTGGCTCAAAAGCTGGAATGATATTGTTATCATTGATTCTCCCAAAAGTTGAGGAAAGCTCAGTAAGGAGACATTTTCAGCTTTGTTACATTCCACTGAGACCTTGCTCGAACTATGTAAATACCTTCTGAATGATCTGAAGTTGCATTATGTAATGTTAGGCACTTTTCAAACTGATGACTTGGAGCAAAGATTTGGAAAGTACCAGGCAGATGAGTGGGTGCAACTACAATGTTTCAGTTCAGCAGATAATAGAATCTGAGAGAAAAATAAAAGTTACAAATTTACTGAAGTTAAAGTCTAGGCAAGCAATTTTTAATGTTTCTGAGATGATCAAAGATATTAACGCAGCTTCAGACCAGGACATATCCAATGAATTCCTTTTGCCTGCTGAATATGACCATGTCATAAATGAAAGTGAGGAAATTGAGATGGAATCCTCTACTTTAGAAATAATAATATTTCTTGCTGGCTATGTTAGCTTTAAAGTCTCTCTCAGATGTGAATGCTTGTTGTGTAAGACAACTCTAATTACAGCTTCAGACTTAATTTGTGATTTACCCCCTGAAGTGAGTTATTTAAACATTTTAAATCGTGGAGGGTTAAAGTATCCATCTAGTTTCTCACTTGAAATTGGAATTCAGGTGTATAAAATTTTTGAAGTTCTTGTTTCTGATAGCTACAAAATGTTATTTCTGTATTCTGAGGACCCAAAATCTGTGCTTAATCATCTGGTACTAGAAGCAATGCAACTTAGTTCCTCTACAATTGTATGTGAATGTGGGAAAACATTAGTATATCTTGCTGGCCGGTGTGTACCATTTGGGCGAATGTATTGCTAAATAACTACAGTAAAATTCAAACAAATGTTTGTGTGGAAGAAAGTGCCTCCAAACGATCTTGGAAGGATAGTGCCGGAAGTTCCAAGAAGAATACCAGGAAAGCTGCCGTATTTATGGACATCTAAAGTTATGGAGGTAATGCCTTTTATTATTACACATTTTATTTTTGTAGTTCGTTGTCTCCATGCTTTTATCAATGAAAAATATGATTTGTTGAGTGCGTTGACAAGTAAGACAATCGTTATGCTTTGACTGTTTTTATCACGTTCTAAACCAAATTTTCCTAAAATTATGTCGGCCTTATTTACTATATTTCGAAAGACCACAGTGTTATTGTTTTCATCTGTTATATTAATGCAACCAATCGTTAATATTTCGTAACTAAAAGACAAATTATATCGCATTACAACGATATGTGCATGCATTGCGCGGGTCGGACGGACCTAGCCGACCGCCTCTTTGCGTGACGTCACAGAAGTTACAGTACGGCCTGATCATTACGAAGGCAGTGATAACGCGATACTGTTATAAATTTTGTTTAAAGAAAGGATTTCAATAGAATATACATTATTTCACTGGCGAAATAGTTAACAGTCGTTATATTGTTATTGATTATTGTCGCTCTTCATATTCAAATATCGCATTGTTGGCTACGGTCGTTGAACAAAGTGTGTAGCGTAGTCAAGTAATGTCTCTTGGGAAGGTAATGCGAACGAGAGGAAGCATGAACAAATGGAAAATAAGTTAATATGGGAAGGGCAGCTGATTCAGAAAGTGATGGAACCAAATAGAGGGAAGAATACTTTGGATGTGGTGCTGGTAAAACCAGATGAGCTCTATAGAGAAACCGGAGTACCGTAATAGATGGTATTCATGAACATGAAGCTGTTTTTGTCTTAGTTAAAAATAAATGCGACAGTTGCTACAATCATCGCATAAGAGTTTTTGACCCTCTGACGTGCTTCGTCTAATTTATTGCGGTATTATTGCACTTTACTGTATTCGCTTCCATAATCCGCCTCATCGCTACTGTTGAGAAGCGATTCTAAAACTTCATCATCAGCTTCTTTCGCTTTAACAGCCTGTCTTTATAACTTAATTACATATAATCTTACTTTGTCGAGTTGTGTTTCCGTCATCAATGAGTCAAAAGTTTTCGTAAATACTGCATGTATGGGTTTTCTTAATTTCCCGAATCTTGACTTACAGCTTTCCTCACGTCGAATTGAATGTATCCTGTCACGGCCGTCACTAATGTCCTATATGGCAGACTGGCTTATGTTAACAGTAACAAAGTAAGGTTGTATTTGCAACATATCCGTAAGAGTAAGACTGTAACAACTGACTGTCTTGTCCGTGCAGCAGAGTATGTCAAATGTAAAGTTATCTCACTATGTTAGATTTCTACAAGACATACAGGACTTGCAACATGCCAGTGCGGACCATAATCACAACCTACCCATTTCGCTAAATATTCAATTAAAAAACGGAGTGAGTGGTGTTGACAGTTCGATTCACATAATAATTTCACACAGTGTATAAGGAATATACGGAAATCACATAATCACATAAATGGGATTGTAAATAAAGGGTACCGATCTCTGCACATGGTTATGAGGGTGTTTAGGGGTTGTAGTAAGGATGTAAAGAAGAGGGCATATAAGTCTCTAGTAAGACCCCAACTAGAGTATGGTTCCAGTGTATGGGACCCTCACCAGGATTACTTGATTCAAGAACTGGAAAAAAATCCAAAGAAAAGCAGCTCGATGTGTTCTGGGTGATTTCCGACAAAAGAGTAGCGTTACAAAAATGTTGCATAGTTTGGGTTGGAAAGAATTGAGAGAAAGAAGAAGAGCTGCTCGACTAAGTGGTATGTTCCGAGCTGTCAGCGGAGAGATGGCGCGGAATGACATTAGTAGACGAATAGGTTTGAATGGCGTTTATAAAAGTAGGAAAGATCACAATATGAAGATAAAGTTGGAATTCAAGAGGACAAACTGGGGCAAATATTCCTTTATAGGAAGGGGAGTTAGGGATTGGAATAACTTACCAAGGGAGATGTTCAATAAATTTCCAATTTCTTTGAAATCATTTAGGAAAAGGCTAGGAAAGCAACAGATAGGGAATCTGCCACCTGGGCGACTGCCCTAAATGCAGATCAGTATTCATTCATTCGAAACATTTCTTACAAGAGTATTCAATACAACAAGAAGAAAAACTAAAAACCGGTGTCATATATTAGAGCAGTTATTCATATTAGCATACCACTGATCTCTTACAATTTGTCGCACCGACAGACATAGGTCTTATTGGGACGATGGGATCGGAGTAGAAAGGAAGAGACCGTGGCCGTAATGGGTTCGAACCTACTATCTCCCGAATATAAGCTTATAGCTACATACTACGTTTATGTGAGTTAAATACAAATGAAATATTAGGTGTATGTCTTTTAAGACTGCAAATTAATTTGTAAATTACCTCAAGTCTTCTGTCTTTGGGCAAATATTTTCTCTGACCTGAGCGATGCTAGTAATGCCAATCCTTATGCAGCCAGTCCCTGCTATGAATGGTGTGAAAATGTTGCTCATAGGGTCGGTTGGTGTATGCATGTCAATGGGCTTGGCAGACTGATATGTAATAGCAACTCTGGCTCGGTGAGGAAAGCAACGGGAAACTACCTCACTCCTCATTTCCCTAGTACGCCTCTTCAGTGATGCCTAGGTCATCTACGACAGCTGATGGCAGAGCTGTTGAGGATCCCACCAGCGGAATCGCTGACGGACTGAGCATACAACAACATCACTTCCAGCACAATTTTTATCAGTCAAATCACGAAAACTAGTTTGCGATACAGTGTATTGGCAGTAATGGAATAACCACCCGCTTTCGAAGCATATTTCACCATTGGTACAAAACAATCAGCTTGTAACTGGTTTTGCGCTAGCATTTGACTAGTTATAATCAAAATTGTTTTCGGGTTTTAATTTTGACTGGGCGTGAAAATTCCTTACTCGGCAAATGCTTTCATACGACGCACTACACATTTTAGTTGTCCGAAGAGTCCAAGATCACAAAGATACGTAGTTCTTTCGGTATGTATTCAATTCGTACATGTTTGTTCGTCAGAGATTGAAGTTGTGCATTTTTGCCCTGGCCACTGAATGAATCTACGAGAAGAAGATTTATTCCGTCTTCCTGTATTGAGGATGGAAAACGCTTTATGTCGCACCGACACAGATGGGTCTTATGGGGACGATGGGATGGAAATGGCCTATGTGTTGGAAGGAAGCGGCCGTGGCCTTAATTAAGGTACAGCTCAGCATTTGCCTGGTGTGAAAATGGGAAACCACGGAAAACCATCTTCAGGGCTGCCGACAGTGGGATTCGAGCACACTATCTCCCGGATGCAAGCTCACACCCGCGCGCCTCTAACCGCACGGCCAACTCGCCTGGTGAGAAAACGTTTGGGAGGAAACGAAAACGGCTTCTTCCTCCTGAATAAGTTCGCATTTTCCCCCCCAAAAGACTTGCATCAAACATTGTCTTTATTTGTGCGTACATAATTTGCTCTATATCAGAAATCTCTGAAGCTTCCTATATGTTAACTCCGTGGACAGAGCTGCAAGCGGTCATAACAAAACAAAGAATGCGGTGCGATCGCCTGTAGCCGTATGTGGTGGTGGTTAGTGGAGAGGGAAGGCGAGGCGCTGACGTGTGCCAGCATGTACTATACAATTCAGAGCGCGTACCCCCACATTGGGGCTCCCATATGCCCCTTAAAAGGATCAGTGAAAAATTAGATCTCCACTACCTGTTTCAGCTTTAAAAGACCTTCACGAATATGTACAAATCAAATCAAAATTCGCCGCCCGACTTCGTAAGTCTACTCTGACCTTCAATATGTGTGTCTTCATTTGAGAGCTGGATGCGAGCGCTCAACAGAACTAGCTCACTCCTTTATTCCCGGAGTGAAGTCAAACTCTGGAGCTGATATTATATTAGTTCACGTTTTAGTCTTACAAAGTCACACACTGTTTTAACGAGTGCAAATGTTACTTTATAGTTATTAAACTTTTGATGACGCAAAAGCTGAAGAAAACGAAATTTTGAACTCAGCCATACCTTGAACAGGGCCAGTGCCTCCAGATTTTCCTTGTTCAAAGAGTCGATTGGTTTTTCATGCCCCTCAGAGGATGTTCTTGTTTAGCCAAGAAGCAAACAGCATTAATTAATCTCGTTAGCATCTCCTTGTTCTTCTGTACTTCTCATTGTACTTATTTTCATCATGTCTGTGGAGGAAATCAACAAGAAGGTCGATTCCCTGTTTTCCAAAATGTTTGCGCATTCGGACAAAGATACAATGCACCCATTTTTACGCCTATAACTTCTTCAGATTTTGATACGTAAGTATTCTCATGGAAAAGATTTAACCCCTTTTAAACTTAGTTTCAACCCCCAGGAGTGAATTTCCCGAAATATTACGTGTTACGTCATTTGTAAAGGAGACTCCAAATTCAAATTGTTATGTCTTTAATGTGTTAGGTTTGGAGGTGTACCCATTTAAAAAAATTGCCCCTCTTTTCATCCACCTTCGGACGTAATATCCAAAAATCTGTCCATAGTGAGCACTTACACCATCTTTATTTTGGATGTATTTTTTTACACCCCTTCTCACCGCCGTGACAATAGGCTGACTGTTCACCTCAGCAGAATGGATCCTACATTAATGTAGGTCTTTTTCCATTATTTTTACACTTTCCATCCCCGCTCCTATGAGTGCCTTGCACAACAGTATATTTTCTCCAGAAAGTAATTCATAGGTATCAATTTTGGGTGGCAAATCTTGTTGCTGTAGAATCCTTGAGCTGACGTTTCCATGGTTAAGGCTAATCGTTTCTTTACCGGATTCCTAAATCAGGGCTAGTGTGGTGCCACTATCTGCATAACGGTTGGTTTTAGGGCTTTGGACTTACCGAGCTTTGTCCTTTACGTCAAGGTGCTTTCAAATGAGCTTTGTCTCGTCCTTGTGCGACAAATTCGATATTTTCCTTATATTAGCCTATTATTTTTATATCTCCCCTCCCCCGTCGCCCCCCTTCGAATTGTTTTGAAAATAAAATATAGCCCATGTTCCTCAGGGACAATGTATATTTACATTAGTAAAATCATTTTTAGTATCGGTCCTGAGATTAGCCATTACACACAAAGTTTACCGAAGATTGTGAGGATCGGTGTTCAGTACCGCTCAAATGTTGCAAAGGCAGTTACATTATCACTACACGGATTATATGTTAATCGACGGGAATTTACCGCAACCTGTTGCGAATTTATTACAGAATTTCGGTAGGAAAACTCTACTGATATTTTGCAATACCCACGCGTATTTTATGGAGTATTATTTAAGGTATCTTTTGTGTCACACAACAACATTTCTCGGCTCACACTTAATATAAATATTGGGCATGGAAGTAATCTGCTTTTGAATTTAATAATGATAGGAATTGCCTTTGCTGGTGCGACCTAATATTTACAGTGCACTTAGTCTTCTGGTATAGGCTAGAGCAATTTTGTACTTTGATTGATCTGTCTCTGTCTTATCCTTGGCTTTGACAATATGAAAGTGACTGAGGTATGAGCGATGCTAGTAATACCATTCCTTCTCCAGCCAGTCCCTCCTATGAACGGTGTGAAAATATTGCTCAAAGGGTCGGTTGGTGTATGCATTTCAGTGGGCTTGGTAGACTGATATGTAATAACAACTTCTGGCTCGGCGAGGAAAGCAACGGGAAACTACCTCACTCCTCATTTCCCTAGTACGCCTCTTCAGTGAAGCCTAGGCCGTCTATGACAGCTGATGGCGGAGCTGTTGAGGATCCAACCAGCCTTAGGGCTGATGACTGAACATACATACACATACAATAATACCAATAATTTTAAGATTAATCAATAATAACTTTAAATCTAGAGGTGAACGATACGCCATTAGAAAGGCATTAGGTTGATGGACATTCAAATATTCTTAAATGTTTTGAATTTAAATGGGATCAAGTAGAGGTCTGTTTTATTTAGTTTTTCCAAGAAGTTCATGTTATGACATGAAATTTTGACAGTGGGTTGTCTTGTAATAAAGAGACGGAATATCGATTCTACAACAGGAAAGTGGCAAGCATTATGAAGCGTATCAGACAAGGCTGCTTAGAATCACCCAATGTATTCACTGAAGAGGCTATGAGGAAGTTTAAGAACAACACGAGAGGCATTCAGATGAACCGTCACCGAATTCACTGCATTCGTTTTGCAGACGATATAGCAGGAGCCGCTGACTGAGGAAAGGAACTGACATCTGTACTAACTGACTTACACACGGAAATCAGTGCGAAGAGAAGTCACGTGTTAGTTGTCAGCGAACTTCCTGGGTAAGTTCGTGTAAATATCAACCTTGAGAATAAGAAAGTAAAACAGGTCTCATAATTCCCCCATCTTACAAGTGTTTTTGCATAAGATGACAGGTGTAGCATGGAGAGCAGGAAGGTGGCACGTGGACGTTCAAGCCTGGAGCGTGCGAATCCTGATCCTCAAGTAATAAGACAGGAGACGGCACGAGTGTTGAGGACGGGAAGTACATATGGTGAAGAGGGAAAGGACGGCACAACCGGCAACTTAACAGCTCCCTGACTAGTTTCATTGATGGATAAGTTCTTGGAATAAGAGTCAAGAACACGAAGCACCAAATACAAGATCTGATGCTAAATCTTTAAGTACTGTGAGATGGAGGATGCAACTGAAGAAACTAACTCTAATAATATAAAAATTCATTAGGATTATTGTAATATTCTTTCAGAATCTCATGTTTCTACTAGTTACAGCAATTTCTTGAGTTTATACCTCGAGAAATAAAATAGGTTTGTGTGAACATTTAAGACTATTTCCGTACGCTGAAATCTAATCTGCTATGCATTCGATGCTTTTCGCACTTTCCAAAGGTAACATGTCCATCATTCTCATTTGGTTAATACCTAGTAATGAGCTTTCAAAGACATCAACAGCCCACATGGTTGTGGTGTGACCCCATGGCTAGCACGTGGCGGTACACAATTTCTAATTTCAATTCCAACTCCTCCACAGTGTTCAGATGGAGTGAGGGCTCGTGGGGACGTTAAGCCTTAGTTGTTATAAGCTAAGTGCTAACACCGGATTTCACCGTCTCCCAACCTGATTGCATTACTCAACAAAGATTTCATAACAAGGGAAATAATAACTATATACTCTGTATGCACTGATCACATATATGGCGTTAAAAACGTTTTTACACGTCACATTTTTCTTATAAACTTACACAGTTTTTAGTTTGCGAAACCTGCAAAAATGTGTAAATACAGACTCACTTTGAAATAAGTTATTTCCTTCAGCGCGGTTCATTCAAACAACTGCATTAAGTTAAGATACCATAAGAAACAGATTTTACGTTTGAGTATTGCACGAGTGTTACCCCCTACGGAGATGATGTTTATATGTGGCTGTGCGGACGGTACGTCACATCCGGCTCTACCAGGGAAACACGATTGCTGTTGTATTGTGAGCCAAGGCTAGTTCTGATTGTGGAAGTCTTGAGACTTGTACTAATGTAAACTGGATCGCAATAATACTACTTCTGCAAATAATATTGCTCGCTTTATGGAGAACTGACTTTGAAATCACAACTTCGATCAATTACAGACAATGTAAAAGAGATGTCATTCCAGGTGACCGCGAGCTACCAGAATCCTCAGAGTACCCTTCACCCTCTGTTGATTCCATCTACGTTCCGAAGCACCATAATCCTTGACGGACAGAATTTAATCACCCAGTTACCCATTTAGGAATTTAGGTCTTTCCAGAAAACGTGCGGAGCTATTAGGTTCTAGATTACAAGAACGGAACTTACTAGATGAAGATACGAAGGTTTCAGTATTTAGAAAAGAAACGAAAAGCTTACGAGTTATTTTGCAAAGAAAAATTCTGCTTATGCCTGAAAAATGTGAACGGGTTGATAGCTGAATTAGATATTGAATATAATCGGGAAAAATGAAGATTGTTAATCGATTCTTCAAAACTGAGTTTAAAAGCTTTTTATTGCACCACGGCGAAACAAAACCTTCCATTCCAGTTGCGCATTCAGTCACAATGAATTATACATTTAAAAACCACTAATATTGAATAGTAGTATAATTGGATGGGCGCCACCACCACCGCACTGGGGGGCCTCCCAGGGGCCTCCTCCACGGCAGCCAGGAGCCTCTTCCAGAGCTGCCAGCTTAACATTACTAGCGCGTAATTTGAATTGGTAAACAATGCCACGTGCTTTTTTGACAGCCATGTGCTTTTTGACAGACAACAACGCATCGCTAACCTCACTGCTGCCATCTTGACGGGCCTAAACCTCAGAGCTACCAACTTAACCTAACTAGAGCGAGATTTCAATCGGTAAACAAATCCACGTGCTTTTTGACAGCCACGTGCTTTTTGACAGAAAACAACGCATCGCTAACTTCAGCGTTACCATCTTGACTGGCCTAAAACTTAGTGGTGCCAACTTAACCTCACTAGCGCGAGATTTGAATCGGTAAACATATCCACGTGCTTTTTTGACAGCTATCATCCGCCATCTTTAATCAACAGAGCACCGTGCTGCCATCTTTAGCTACAAACCTTTAACATGTGGTGGCGGACAATTTGAAAAATTATTTTTGACAGCAGCCATCTTTAATCAACAGAACACCGTGCTGCTATCTTTATCGTAGTAGTAGACAATTTCTACGTCACAGCTGTCATCCGCCATCTTGCATCGCAAACCTCAGTGCCGCACTCTTTAGTTGAAATATGATGGTGGATAATTTAAAAATTCTACAGCAACCATCTCTCGACGCTAATTGCACAAGATGGTGGCTATACATGACTCCTTAAGGGTGCTTACGCAAGATGGCTGCTATACATAGGTTCTTATGAGACTCCCTTGGGATGCTTGCGCAAGATGGCGGCTATACATGGCTCCTTATGAGACTCCCTAGGGATGCTTGTGCAAGATGGCGGCTATACACGACACCTTATGATACGCCTTAAGGGTGCTTGCGCAAGATGGCTGCTGCTCTTATCAAGAAAGCTAGCTTAGAGGCTAACGTGCCGTGCTAGTTCGATTCATTAAATTTGCTGCTTAAATGCATAATGTTAAATATCTCGAAGACGGTGCATCGTAGAGCAAAACGAACAAAACTTTTCTGCCTAGTACCCAGGTTCGCAGTATAAGGAAAATGATAGCATAAGAAAAACATAGGTAGTCTAATGATGAGATCAACGGTTCGGTTCCTACTTAGGCCCTTTGGTATTTGGACCGTTTTAGCTTGATTGAAGCAAGTTTTTGTAACATGATCAGGTCTAGCATTGGTAGAGAGTATAACGTGCCGTGTTGGTTCGATTCACTAAATTTGGAGCTTAAATGCAAAATGTTAAATATCTCGAAAACGGTGCATCGTAGAGCAAAACGGACGAAATTTTTCTGCCTAATACTCATGATCACAGCATCAGGAATAGGATACATAAGAACATAGTTTAATGATGAGATCAACGGTTCGGTTCCTACTTAGGCCCTTTGGCATTAACGGCTATCTAATTCTACAAGATGGCGGCTGCTCTTACGAGACAGCTTAAGGGTGCTCGCACAAGATGGCTTGAGACACCCTAGGGATGCTTGCGCAAAATGACGGGCACAAGATGGTGGCTATACATAACTCCTTATGAGACGGCTTAAGAGCGCTTGTACAAGATGGCTGCTGCTCTTATGAGACGCCCTAAAGGTGCTTGCGCAAGATAGCAGCGACAAGATGGTGACTATACATAGCTCCTTATGAGACAGCTTAAGGGTGCTCGCACAAGATGGCTTGAAACGCCCTAGGGATGCTTGCGCAAGAAGACGGACCCAAGATGGCGGCTATACATACCTCCTTATGAGACGGCTTTAGAGCGCTTGTACAAGATGGCTGCTGCTCTTATGAGACGCCCTAAAGGTGCTTGCGCAAGATAGCAGCGACAAGATGGTGACTATACATAGCTCCTTATGAGACAGCCTAGGGGTGCTCGCACAAGATGGCGGCTACTCTTATGAAGAAAGCTAGCTTAGAGGCTACTGCGCAAGATGGCGGCTGCTGTTATGCATGCGGTGGAGGGCAATTTGTGACAGCTCTCATCTTTATTCAACAGAGCATCGTGCTGCTATCTTTAGCTACTACCTTTGAAATGTGGTGGTGGGTAATTAAAAAAATTCTTCGTGCTTTTTGGACAGCTAACAGCTGTCATCTTTAAACAATAGCGGTTAGGCGTAAGCTGTTAAGGCCTCTTCCTATGTCAAGGCATTGCTCTATCGAACAAGTTTAAACCTGCATCGCGAAGGCAAGAGTGTGCAGCGATAACATCATCGTGCATGCTTAGACTTGCAAAACATAACAAGACTAGAATCGATGTCGTGAACCTCAACATGTGATCAGAATATTAATTGACGTGTTCAGAACACTACATAAGTGATTAAGACTAGAATCGAACACTTTACTCGATACAACATGCGTTTAGAACATGTTAGGGGATACCTTTGTTTTAAGAAGAATAGATTGAAACATAACGAGACTAGAATCGTTGCTGTTAACTTTAACATGTAATCAGAACATTGTTTGATGTGTTCAGAGCAAAAGTAAAACTTCAATGATTTGCCTAGTGTAAAAATCGAAAACACATTGTGTACATATTGCGTAGCTAACTCGCTCAGTAAACGATATTGCAAAAGTACAACTTCAATGATTTACCTAGTGTAAAAATCAAAAAACACACACTGTGCACATACTGCGTAGCGAACTTGCTCGGTAAACGATATAGCAAAAGTACAACTCATGATATTCGTCTTGTGCGGAAATAAAAAACTACAGAAAAAACTATACTGCGTGGCCAACTCGCTCGGTAAACAATAATCTGATTTAGTTACAACAGAAAAAACAGATTCAAACCCAGTTCTATTATCGCAAACACGGAGAGTAAATATTAAACAGAACGATTGGTGCTAGGAGAAATACATTGGTTACATTTAAGTCCCTAGCAGTCGAACAAGTTATCGCATAAACATGTAACATGAAATATCAGCCAATGTGTTGGCATAGGTTACAAGCATGTAGCTCATGCGGAACGATACAATATGTGTTTAGAACATTGCTTGATGTGTTCAGAACACTAAATAAGAGATCAAGACTAGAATAGAACACTGTACTCGATACAACGTGTGTTTAGAACATATTACGGGATACTTTTGTTCTAAAAAATTCAGATTACAAAAGGAGTGATTAAGACTAGAATCGAACACTGTACTCGATGTCGTTAACTTCAACATGTGATTAAAACATTGATTGATGTGTTCAGAACAAAACGACTTTTCCTCCACCTCCTTCTCCTCCTCCTGACTGCGTCCTCCTCCTACTCCTCCTCATCCTCCTTGGGCTAAAGGGCCAAAGGGCTAATTGGATAAAGGGCTGAAGAGCTAATAGGCTGAAGGGCTAATGGGCAAAAGGGCTCCTCCACTACCTTACTACGCCCTCCTCCTTCCGGAAGGAGTTTGCTGAAGTAGGTACATTTATAACGCCCTCATCGATCGCTATCCGCAAGAACGCTTCTATTTTGCTAAGTGTAGAAAATTTTTCTTTATTGGTGAATGGTTTTATGTTCAGAACAAGGAATGGAACCTAGGGGTCACGTCTTATGAGAATTACCTAATAAAATCCCCGAGGTACGATAAGTTGCGTTTTTCTAACAGAAATCAGTATCTGCTTGATTGTTTTAAGTGTTTGGAACACTGAACTTTTCAAGAAGGCAGCAGTGAGGTTAGCGATGTTCTGTTGTTGTATTTTAAATTCCGCGCTACGACATGCATAATGTGGCAGCCTTCAGGTTTAGCGCCGTAAAGATGACAGCAGTGAGGTTAGCGATGTTCTGTTGTTGGATTCTAAATTCCGCGCTACAACATGCATAAGGTGGCAGCCTTGAGGTTTAGCGCTGTAAAGATAGCAACAGTGAGGTTAGCGATGCTCTATTGTCCTTCAAAGTGAGGTTAGGGTCCGTCAAGATGACAGCTATCAAAAAAAGCACGTGGCTTTGTTTACCAACAAGAACACGTGGTCGTGACGTCACGGTCACGTAATCAATTCTTAGCTCTACGTCGTTAAGAACAGCATTAGGATCAGCTATGTTTAAAAATCTTAGGGACAGAGCAGCAGTAAGAATAGCCATGTTTAAATGCGTGAACATATCACTTATTGATTTTGCATGCATTAACTCTCGTACTAAACTTCGTCCGCTAGATTGTGCCGCTATCTTAGTATAACCTATACGCATAAACTTAAAGTACAAAGAATAGCTATAGCGTGTACACATCGCCTATCGATTTTGCATGCATCGCCTATCATACTAAACTTTTTCTACTAGATTGTGCTATCTTAGCATAACTTATAAGCAAGAACTTAAAGTACAAAGAATAGCTATAGCGTATACACATCACCTATCGATTTTGCATGCATCGACTATCATACTAAACTTTCCTCACTAGATTGAGCTAAAATCGTATAAGTGTGCTGCTAAACTATACGCACGAACGTAAAGCACAAACAATAACGATGTTTAACAGCATGTACACATCACCTATCGATTTTGCATGCATCGACTATTTTTTCCGCTAGAGTGTACAACGATCGCAATTGTGTGCTACTAACCTATGAGCATAAACTTAACGCACGAAGAATAGCATGTACACATCACCTATTGACTTTGCATGCATCGACTCTCGTACTAAACTTCTTCCGCTAGATTGTGCTGCTATCTTAGCATAACCTATGTGCACGAACTTAAAGCACAAAGAATAGCCATGTTTCAAAACGTGTACACATCACCTATCGATTTTGCATGCATCGACTATTTCCCCCGCTAGAGTGTGCTGCTATCTTAGCATAACCTGTATGCTTGAACTTAAAGCACTAAGAATAGCGATATATAAGAAATCTTGTGAAAATAGCAGCATTAATAATAGCTATGTTTAAAAGCGTGTACGCATAACCTATCGATAATAAATGCATCGACTATGATACTAAATTTATTCTACTAGAATGTACAAAGATCGTATAACTGTACCGCTATCTTAGCATAACTTATGTAAGCGAACTTTAAGCACAAAGAATAGCTATGTTTAAAAAATCTCGTCAACATAGCAGCAGTAAGAATAGCAAGGTTTAAAAACGTGTACACATCACCTATCAATGATGCATGCATCGACTATCATACAAAACTTATTCCGCTAGAATCTATGACGATCACATGTGTTCGTGCTGCTATTTTAGCACGACCTATGTGCACGAACTTAAAGCACAACGAATAGTTATGTTTAAAAATCTTGTGAAAATGGCAGAGTGTTAACTACGTACGTGTAGACATTGAACTTCGCATGCTGACGTAGCATACAGCGTAACCGTGACGTCACGACCACGTGCTCTTGTTGGTAAACAAAGCCACGTGCTTTTTTTGACAGCTGTCATCTTGACGGACCCTAACCTCACTTTGAAGGACAATAGAGCATCGCTAACCTCACTGTTGCTATCTTTACAGCGCTAAACCTCAAGGCTTCCACCTTATACATGTCGTAGCGCGGAATTTAAAATACAACAACAGAACATCGCTAACCTCACTGCTGCCTTCTTGAAAATTTCATTACAGCGCGAAACCTCAAGGCTTCCACCTTATACATGTCGTAGCGCGGAATTTAAAATACAAAAACAGAACATCGCTAACCTCACTGCTGCCTTCTTGAAAATTTCAGTGTTCCAAACACTTAAAACAATCAAGCAGATACTGATTTCTGTTACAGCGCTAAACCTCAAGGCTTCCACCTTATACATGTCGTAGCGCGGAATTTAAAATACAACAACAGAACATCGCTAACCTCACTGCTGCCTTCTTGAAAAGTTCAGTGTTCCAAACACTTAAAACAATCAAGCAGATACTGATTTCTGTTAGAAAAACGCAACTCATCGCACCTCGGGGATTTTTTAGGTAATTCTGATTCTAGGTTCCATTCCTTGTTCTGAACATAAAACCATTTACCAATAAAGATTAATTTTCTACACTTCACAAAATAGAAGCGTTTTTGCGGATAGCGATCGATGAGGGCGTTATAAATGTACCCACTTCAGCTAACACCTTCCGGAAGGAGGAGGGCGTAGTAAGGTAGTGGAGGAGCCCTTTTGCCCATTAGCCTTTCAGCCCAGTAGCTCTTTAGCCCTTTAGCTCTTCAGCCCTTTAGCCAATTAGCCCTTTAGCCCAAGGAGGATGAGGAGGAGGAGTAGGAGGAGGACGCAGTCAGGAGGTGGAGGAAAAGTCCTTTTGTTCTGAACACATCAATCCATGTTCTAATCACATGTTGAAGTTAACGACATCGAGTACAGTGTTCGATTCTAGTCTTGATCTCTTATTTAGTGTTCTGAACACATCAAGCAATGTTCTAAACACATGTTGTATCGTTCCGCATGAGCTACATGCTTGTAACCTATGCCAACACATTGGCTGATATTTCATGTTACATGTTTATGCGATAACTTGTTCGACTACTAGGGACTTAAATGTAACCAATGTATTTCTCCTAGCACCAACCGTTCCGTTTAATATTTACTCTCCGTGTTTGCGATAATAGAAATGGGTTTGAATCTATGTTTTTTCTATTGTAACTAAATCAGATTATTGTTTACAGAGCGAGTTGGCTACGCAGTATAGTTTTTCTGTAGTTTTTTATTTCCGCACAAGACGAATATCATGAGTTGTACTTTTGCTATATCGTTTACCGAGCAAGTTCGCTACGCAGTATGTGCACAGTGTGTGTTTTTTGATTTTTACACTAGGTAAATCATTGAAGTTGTACTTTTGCAATATCGTTTACTGAGCGAGTTAGCTACGCAATACGTACACAATGTGTTTTCTATTTTTACACTAGGCAAATCATTGAAGTTGTACTTTTGCTCTGAACACATCAAACAATCTTCTGATTACATGTTAAAGTTAACAGCAACGATTCTAGTCTTGTTATGTTTCAATCTAATCTTCTTAGAACAAAGGTATCCCCTAACATGTTCTAAACGCATGTTGTATCGAGTAAAGTGTTCGATTCTAGTCTTAATCACTTATGTAGTGTTCTGAACACGTCAATTAATATTCTGATCACATGTTGAGGTTAACGACATCGATTCTAGTCTTGTTATGTTTTGCAAGTCTAAACATGCACGATGATGTTATCGCTGCACACTCTTGCCTTCGCGATGCAGGTTTAAACTTGTTCGATAGAGCAATGCCTTGACATAGGAAGAGGCCTTAACAGCTTACGTATAACCGCTATTGTTTAAAGATGACAGCTGTTAGCTGTCCAAAAAGCACGAAGAATTTTTTTAATTACCCACCACCACATTTCAAAGGTAGTAGCTAAAGATAGCAGCACGATGCTCTGTTGATTAAAGATGAGAGTTGCCACAAATTGCCCTCCGCCGCATGCATAACAGCAGCCGCCATCTTGCGCAGTAGCCTCTAAGCTAGCTTTCTTCATAAGAGTAGCCGCCATCTTGTGCGAGCACCCCTAGGCTGTCTCATAAGGAGCTATGTATAGTCACCATCTTGTCGCTGCTATCTTGCGCAAGCACCTTTAGGGCGTCTCATAAGAGCAGCAGCCATCTTGTACAAGCGCTCTAAAGCCGTCTCATAAGGAGGTATGTATAGCCGCCATCTTCGGTCCGTCTTCTTGCGCAAGCATCCCTAGGGCGTTTCAAGCCATCTTGTGCGAGCACCCTTAAGCTGTCTCATAAGAGCAGCCGCCATCTTGTAAAATTAGATAGCCGTTAATGCCAAAGGGCCTAAGTAGGAACCGAACCGTTGATCTCATCATTAAACTATGTTTTTCTTATGCTATCATATTCCTGATACTGCGAACCTAGGTATCAGGCAGAAAAATGTTGTTCGTTTTGCTCTACGACGTACCGTTTTGAAGATATTTAACATTTTGGATTTAAGCCCCAAATTTAATGAATCGAACCAGAATAGCACGTTATACTCTTTACCATAGCTAGACCTGATCATGTTAGGTGGTGGTGGTGGTGGTGATTATTGTTTTAAGAGGAAGTACAACTAGGCAACCTTCCTCTATATAACACTAATCAGACGGAAAATATGAAAGGGGTCCGACACTTCAAAAAATGAAGATATCGGCCAAAGGAAGACAAGGGCCACGAAGGGCGTGAAAATGAAAGACTCCCTAGCCCTCGCAAACCTAATAGCGTCGGGGTCGGAAAAGAACAAGGGTTGACCAAGAGAGGTCGGATAGGATAGATGAAAGTGAGGAGCCTGGCACAAGTAAGTGGAAGCAATGCCAGGACTCAGCTGAGGGCCCCGTGGTCGCCAACCCACGCTCCAAAGTTCAGAGCCACTGGGGCCCCTTTTAGTCGCCTCTTACGACCGGCAGGGGATACCGTGGGTGTTATTCTACCACCCCCACCCACAGGGGGGCCTGATCATGTTACAAAAACTTGGTTCAATACAAGCTAAAGCAGAGCAAATGCCAAAGGGTCTAAGTAGGAACCGAACCGTTGATCTCATCATTAGACTATGTTTTTCTTATGCCATCATGTTCCTCATACTGCGAGCCCAGGTATGAGGCGCAAAAATTTTGTCCGTTTTGCTCTACGATGCACCGTTTACGAGATATTTAACATTATGCATTTAAGCACCAAATTTAATTAATCGAACTAGCACGGCACGTTAGCCTCTAAGCTAGCTTTCTTGATAAGAGCAGCAGCCATCTTGCGCAAGCACCCTTAAGGCGTATTATAAGGAGTCGTGTATAGCCGCCATCTTGCACAAGCATCCTTAGGGCGTCTCAAACCATCTTGTGCAAGGACCCTTAAGCCGTCTCATGAGAGCAGTCGCCATCTTGAGCAAGCATCCCTAGCGAGTCTCATAAGGAGCCATGTATAGCCGCCATCTTGAGCAAGCATCCCAAGGGAGTCTCATAAGAACCTATGTATAGCAGCCATCTTGCGTAAGCACCCTTAAGGAGTCATGTATAGCCACCATCTTGTGCAATTAGCGTCGAGAGATGGTTGCTGTAGAATTTTTAAATTATCCACTACATATTTCAACTAAAGAGTGCGGCACTGAGGTTTGCGATGCAAGATGGCGGATGACAGCTGTGACGTAGAAATTGTCTACTACTACGATAAAGATAGCAGCACGGTGTTCTGTTGATTAAAGATGGCTGCTGTCAAAAATAATTTTTCAAATTGTCCGCCACCACATGTTAAAGGTTTGTAGCTAAAGAGGGCAGCACGGTGCTCTGCTGATTAAATATGGCGTATGGCAGCTGTCAAAAAAGCACGTGGGTTTGTCTCCAAACAAGAGGGAGTAGAATTTTTCAAATTGCCGCCACCACATTTCAACTAAGGAGTGCAGCACGGTGCTCCCTTGATTAAAAATGGCGTATGGTGGCTGTCAAAAGAGCACGTGGCTTTGTTTCCAAACAAGAGCACGTAGAAATTTTCAAATTGCCGCCACCACATTTTAACTAGAGAGTGCAGCACGGTGCTCTCTTGATTAAAGATGGCGGATGGTAACTGTCAAAAAAGCATGTGGCATTGTTTCCAAACAAGAGCACGTGGAATTTTTCAAATTGCCGCCACCACATTTGAACTAAAGAGTGCAGCACGGTGCTCGGTCGATTAAAGATGTCTGCTATCAAAAAGCATTTTTCAAATTATCCGCCACCACATTTCAAAGATATGTAGCTAAAGAGAGCACACGGTGCTCTGTTGATTAAAGATGGCGTATGATAGCTGTCAAAAAGCACGTGAATTTGTTTACCGATTCAAATCTCGCGCCAGTTAGGTTAAGTTGGTAGCACTGAGGTTTAGGCCCGTCAAGATGGCAGCAGTGAGGTTAGCGATGCGTTGTTGTCTGTCGTGACGTAGTTACTCGCTCTCCCAACACAAGTTCCAGCTGCGTCTTTGTTTACGTCGCGGTACCTCGCGCTGAATTAAATTATGTTCCAGACCGCTGGCGGTTCCTGATACAATATATGGTATCAGATTACACTTCATTCATACCATGCACTAGAGTTTTAAACAAAAATTCAGTGCGAGAAAATAATTTTGCGTAAATACCTAGTAATGTGTTCTTTGCTTCATACGCTTCATATACGCTGGTATTACTCTCGTAACAGTAATTAGGGCATAACTATAAACTCTCAATAACAAGCACCTCATTACCAACACTTACGACACAAAACAATATAAATGAAACTAGAAATGTGCTCATTTTCGATAGGCAGCTACCCGCCCGTGACCGCGCGTGTTGGCCGTGCGGTTAGTGGCGCGCAGCTGTGAACTTGCATCTAGGAGATAGCGGGTTCGGACCCCACTGTTGGCAGCCCTGAAGATGGTTTTCCATGGTTCCCATTTCCACACCAGGCAAATGCTGGAGCTGTGTCTTAAATAAGGCCACGGCCGATTCCTTCCCACTCCTAGGCCCTTTCAAACCCATCGTCGCCACAAGACATATCTGTGTCGGGGCGACGTAAAGCAAATAAAAATGACTTAGGTGGCCAGTGCTCCAGCGGCATTATTGTTTAACTTTTCGATTATGCTTGATTGATGCTCGACTTCTTAAGCGATTGTCAAGAGCAGTGTAAGGAGCGCAGCGAGGGATCCAGTCGGTCTTGGACCAGCTCGGTCATCTATCGACAGAACGGGAAAAGGTTGCAATTTTGCTTTACGTCGCACCGACACAGATAGGTCTTACGGCGACGATGGGACGGGAAAGGCCTAGGAATGGAAAGGAAGCGGCCGCGGCCTTAACCACGGAAAACTATCTTCAGGGCTGCCGACAGTGGGATTCGGACCCACTATCTCCCGGATGCGAGCTCACAGCTGCGCGCTCCTAACCGCACGGACAACTCGCCCGGTAACGGGAAAAGGAGCCGAATATTAAAATAAGACAAAAGTACTGAAACTGCCCTCAAAATGGGAGGATCGCTCCCGTTGACCGGGAGGAGAAATGAAAATCGGAGGAGATGGCAGGTCTATTCCCTCTTCGGTTTCGAGGCTAATCACAGAGTCGTCTACCTAAAATGAATTCTCCAGAAGATCGGGCGTTCGTCTCATTATTTCTGGCGCTCGATTCATGCGGTGACTTGCTGTAGCACCTAGTAAGAAGAGACTTAATGGAATTCCTAAAATTACCCGACGATGTTCGATTATAACTAATGCTTTTAAAACAGGTTTCCAAATTCCATGTCCAACGGCGGTAAACTTATCTACAGGTAGCTTTCATAATGCCGGAACTATTTCTAAATTGAATGAGCAACTTGGAAATATGCCCCTTTCAGACAGCTATTGTATGAATCGTCTTCGAAACATCAAAATCTGGAATAATTATCGTGGCCTGGCTAGAGTTCTTACTGACTGATGGTGAGGCAAGTACAGTCTCTATCATGCCCGATCGTAGACATGTTTGGAAGATCACTTCACATTTTCCCAAATGTCCCTTGACCGGGAAGCACTTCGTCACAAGTGTCATTATATTTCCCGCTAAGATCTCTGGGTGCTCTTTCGAGGGCAAGATCGCGTCATACCTCCTTTCTTCATTAAATTTTACAGTTCGGTTGAAAACTGGAGAGAATACAATTCTGCTTTCCCTTGGATCCTAAATCCTCACGGCCTCTAACACCCATAGGTCGGATCGATCTACGATGCAAGTGTAGATTAGATTGGTCAACATATTATTTTGATATTTCACAGGCCTCGTACTGTCCAACTTAACCTCGTCTCAATGAACACAAAGGTTTAATCAAGATGAAAAGCTGAACCTGCCAATATCAATGTGAAAAGTCAGCTCATACCAACAGTCCTACGTCTGTACGATTGCCTTCCGCATAAGTTTTTGTCGTTCAACTGTGGGTATTTACCCACATAACTTCGATTCATCCAATACACGTATACAATAGCGAAATTTACAATCAAGTCTTTCTAAGGTTATGTCGAAGACATTGTGGAGTTTCACCTCTGCCAAATTTTCTTTGACAACGTTTCTTTTCCTGACGGGTTGATATCCATTTCATTAATGATGTTCCTAAGAAAGTCAAAGGGTCAAAGTCGCTCAAGGTAAGTACTTCCTCCCATTTATCGATGTTAAATATTTGGACGCCCACTGTCTGCGGAGGAATGGGACCACCTTCCTGAGATAAGACTTGTGGTTCCTTACTTCTTTCTCTAGTTGGCTCACTGTTCCTAACTTTAGATTGGCTTGGAATATCATGGCACATTATCATCAATTGACGTTTAAGACAAACAAGACATTTATCGTAAGTCTTACATTTAATTGGTCCCATGACCTGCCTTTGGACACACATAAGAACCACTTTTTCTAACCCGAACATTTTTATGGTCTAATACACTTCTCCGGACCTGGAATATTCTGACGCATCGTAGTGGTTTTTATCAAACTTAATGCAATTCCTGCCATATTGTCTGTCTTCTTCCTTGGCTTCCTCTGAAATAATGCATGCAGAAGACGGAACTTTGTTGTTTCTAACACTCTCTCACATCCTGTTATTGACAGAACTACTACGCCGAAGAATCACAGAACGAACTAGATGAAGGCGGTCTTCACGCTCAACCTAAAGCTTAAAGATTGAGTAAATTAACTGAGCAGTTAATCAAGTTGATGACCTCAGCCCCGTTAGAAGTTGCTGCTCTCAGCAGATCTTCAGGCAATGCCGAATCCATTAAAAAACAGAATTTTCGGAGGGGACTCCTATGGTTTTTAAGCATCTGAGCTGCATTTATGAACTGTTATACAACGTTCTAAAAGCCACATAATCCTTATCAGCAACCTCTGTTACCACCAGACCAAACATTTAGCGTGCCATAAGACCTATCTGTGTCGGTGCGACGTAAAAGCCCCTAGCAAAAAAAAAAACATTTCGCGAGCATATATTTCTATCAGATGTTCGATGGTTTAGCTATAATTAGGTCCCGGTGGTGGGAAACTCTTCACAGGTTCCTTGGTATTCGAACAAGGTACTGTTGCCTGAACCAAATATAGAATTGTATCCTCATCGTGAATACTGACACCAGAACTGCCTTCTTACGAAGACATTGAACGCTTTCAGTTCTAAAAGTCGATAGCTTCATCTTTCCTTTAAATGAGACTAAGGATTCACCAGTTTTACTCTTTTCGGTTGAAACTGCAAGAGGCTCAATGTATACACCCTCATGCATACTCTTTGCGGTTACGCACTCTTCTCAATCTAGTCCGTCATGTGGTAATCTCTTTGTCTTTCCTCTTCAATATCTTATTGTGAAAAACACAAGACTTTTATATTCTATTCAATCTTGATTACTAGAGCTGATTTGTCTTCTAAAAAGTTAAAAGGTGGAATTACCCCTTCTTTCATGGGAGGATCTGCTTCTGACTACTGACCGAATTCGCATAGTGACCTCGTAAACAAAAGTCGTACCTGCAATTTATTCATGGATTGTCTTGTCAAAGTCATCAGTTGTTGATGAAAGCAGAATACGAAATTAAAAATGTAAGACATCTGTGGATACGTTAAATCATGTTAATGTAAATATTCAGCCTTAATAGAAGTATAAGACTAAGTAACAATGATTAATGGTCACCTAGCAAATGAATACATGGAAGGCCACTAACGAATACACATTAATCACCAAAGTAAACACTACATTAAAGAAAGTGATAGCTCAATCCCACTGTTATTCCAATTGTCAGTGATTGATAACTTCTACAAATAGGGGACAAAAATAAATTTCTGAACATAAAGAAGTTCTATCAAGCATAATGATTTATCGTGGTCTGCACCAAATTATTGTTCTGTAGAATTACACAATGGTAAAAGTAATAAGTACGTTCAGGAATTCATCACAAGGGGAGAGATACATACACACATACATTATCATTATAGACTGTTATGCCTTTCAGCGTTCAGTCTGCAAGCCTCTGAGAATTTACAAAACGTCGCCACAATCCTCGATTTGCAACTAGTGTTGTGGCCTCATTTAGTTCCAAACCTCTTATCTTTAAATCGTTAGAAACCGAGTCTAACCATCGTCGTCTTGGTCTCCCTCCACTTCTCTTACCCTCCATAACAGAGTCCATTATTCTCCTAGGTAACCTATCCTCCTCCATTCGCCTCACATGACCCCACCACCGAAGCCGGTTTATGCGTACAGATTCATCCATCGAGTTCATTCCTAAATTAGCCTTTATCTCCTCATTCCGAGTACCCTCCTGCCATTGTTCCCACCTGTTTGTACCAGCAATCATTCTTGCTACTTTCATGTCTGTTACTTCTAGCTTATGAATAAGATATCCTGAGTCCACCCAGCTTTCGCTCCCGTAAAGCAAAGTTGGTCTGAAAACAGACCGATGTAAAGATAGTTTCGTCTGGGAGCTGACTTCCTTCTTACAAAATACTGCTGATCGCAACTGCGAGCTCACTGCATTAGCTTTACTACACCTTGATTCAATCTCACTCACTATATTACCATCCTGGGAGAATATACAACCTAAATAGTTGAAATAATCGACCTGTTCTAGCTTTGTATCACCAATCTGACATTCAATTCTGTTGAACTTCTTACCTACTGACATCAATTTAGTCTTCGAGAGGCTAATTTTCATACCATACTCATTGCACCTATTTTCAAGTTCCAAGATATTAGACTTATATTATGTCCGAGATGTCAATTCCCATTCCATAGCAACTGGTATCCCGACTCTGAGGACCACTTACTAGGCCACTCAGCCGTTGCCCATGGTTCACGAACTACGAGGTGACTACAGTAACGCACAAACATGAACCATAGGGGAGAGATTAAAATAAATAATTAAAATGCACAGTTACGATTTGCTGAATGTCATGTGTATTTAATTCATAAATATACAAGCATATGTAACCCTTTCTCATTTAAAGGGTCATGGGATCGACGAGTACGTAGCATATGAAACGTACTATTCCATTCTTTTCAAAGAAAACGTCACTGCGTCTCTCTTCAAGTAGGTTGATTTGCGTCCAAGGATAATTACTCTTTGAGTGAAATGTATTTCCTGGAATATTACAGCATTTCTCAACGCTAAATCAACAGGTGAGTCCTAAAACATTCTATCGCACTATTTTGTCCCGATTGAATTTTAATGTGGGTTCAGGGACGTCTCTGCTGCGTAAACGTACATTTTCAATCTTCATGATGCAATGCATTAACATATCATCACCAAGGACGTGTTCTCGAGGAATTGTACTATTGCATTCTTTGCATATGTACTGCCCATCATTAAAGTGAAACACAATGTGGTTTTCGAGGTAACTTAACTGCTTATACGTATTACCAGATTCAATGCTTTGATGCGGCCTTTCTTGGGAATGAGTTAACATGTGTTTTTCGAGACTACGTTTCCGAGCAAATGTGCTACTGCATTCCATGCAAGAGTAGGGCCATTGCTTCGAGTGAATGAACATATGCGTCCGAAGGGAATCTTCGCGAGTAAATGTATTATTGCACTCATTACAAGAGTATTGTCTTTCCCTAGAGTGAACTACCATGTGATTTCGGAGATGAACTCTCTGCTTAAATGCACGACCGCACACATCACAACAAAAAGGCCTTTCCTCAGACTTTATACTCGTGTGAGTTCGGAGATTACCTCGCTGCGTAGATGTAGAATAACTTTCAGTACTACAAAATGGCCTATCACCAGAGTGAGTTAACATGTGCCTATACAGCTCTTCTCCAGGGCGCCCGGTCGGTATAGTAATATTCTCCATTCTGAAAATAAAACAAAACTTGCGAAAATTTCATAGGAATATAACAGAATTCACATTGTAGAAGGAATAACAATATAGGCTAGGTACCAATATATTTATCATACTCCACATTCCATATGAGCAACTCGGGTGATATGGCATTAATATTCATGCACAATTTCTTCATGCTAATTAGCTGGAGTGAAATGAACACTTGACACAGTGAATTTATTGTCTGTTAGCATGATATTCCTAACGGTGAAGTACCTGTACGAGCCTCCGTTTTGTTTCAGTCATAGAAGATACAAACGATGTCATTGCAACTCCTATGATAACACATCCCTTCAGAATTAAGACCAGGTCCAGATTCAATTTCCAAAGTATTTAAACAGAAATAAACGTGAAATGTTTACATTTTGTGGCATTATAATTTAAGGGACGTTATAATAATAATAATAATAATAATAATAATAATAATAATAATAATAATAATAATAATAATAATAATAAGATTAAATTTTTTTGAAGTTGAGTGGACTATTCATGAGATTGACCACCGAGGGGTGTACATGATGTTATATGCGAACTACCGTCTGTTATTCTTGGTGAATATGTAATAGCAATACTTGGATAATTGTAATTGTGTTACAAACTGGGTACCGAAGTGAATTAATTTTCGAAGATTCGATTCTTAACTTTGCCATTTCTTCTAAATTTGGTTTCTCTTGGATTATTTATGTTCCGGTTTCATTCATCCCTTTCTTTGCCCGACGCCACCATTTTTATTAATGTGAGATGTTGATTTATGATTAGATAACGCCTGCCTGTGGGGGCTGTCACATGGATCGATCGAACTACTGCGATCAACCGGCTACAGAAACAAACCTACAGAGAGCCGTCGTGCCAGTCAAACAGCAACGATCTTCAGCAATCAACTACGAGCGAAGACGATCGACTGGTTTATGAATATAAGAGGGTCCGTTTTCAGTGGCAGTCGGTCGATAATGGCGGACGTAACATTGTGGTCTGTTGATGAAATCGAACCATTAATTTGCCTAGAGTATGAAAACAAAGTATTGTATAACCATAGACTGCCTGGATATAGTAATGGGAGACCGTGCATTTTGTATGGCATTCTATAGCGTCGAGAATTAGGACGAAAACTGGTAAGTAATTATTAGCTTTATTATGATTATGTTATGAGGAGTGTTATCATAGATTAATTATTAATAAAATATATTATATGGAATAGATTGGTAAAGAAAGTTACACTAGAAGTAGTAATTATCATTCTTATGACTTAATACGAGAAATGTTTGGAAAACATAAGCACTGCTTACGTAACTGCCATCTCGTAGCTAATGAAATGAACACCATTGTTTGCTTTAATGACAAATAAGTAAATGCCATAAGTACTACATGTATATTTTCTTTGTCACAGTATTGTAATTCATTGTTTTAGGAAAAGGTTTTGAAAAAATATGGCAAATTTTGAGGGAAGTGTATCGAACTTGTACAACATACCCTCCCCCCTCCCCAGGTTCTGCTGTAGAGAAAACAAAAAATGGGTCTACCTCAATGCCCTCAACTTTCTAGAACCTTTCATTGCTGGAAGAAGGTACAATTCTTTAATATTTATTTTTAATAGTAGGCCTAACCTACAGACCGGTGTACTAGTTGTGAAAGAGTGAGGGGAAATGCAGTGTATTGGCGATAAGTTCTACCCATCTATTCAGTAATGTATCAGATATAACTGACACTAATATAATCTAACCTAACAATCATCTTACCAAAGTAATTATTGAAACTAAAATTTCTTAAACACAAGGCTTGTTTGCAGACTAAAATTTAGCTGCTATTGAGAAGAATTCCATTAATATGTTAACCCTCTACTGCATGAATTATTTTTCGTTTTCGTTTGGTGAAGAAAATTTCAAGCTTTAATGTTCAACATACGTTCAGTGTATTAGATGTACCAGCAATTCTTAACTGGGGCTAATAGCTTAACACTCATATGTGATGTGGATTGCCATAGTTGAATATATATACGATTTTTCACGATTTTACGCTAAGCTTTTAACATTCAAAGACCGAATGTGGTAATGTGATGGGGAGGGACTTCAACTTCCAGTCCAGTGACTCCTGCTTCTACAAAAAGCTCTGCCAACAGTTCAAAAAAAAAAAAAACGAAATGTGAAAGTGAAAGTGATGTGTTCAGAGAATATTTAGAAAAGAAACTGGAAAGGAAACATAATCAATGTTATTTTTAGAGTGCCTTCATGATGACATTGAAATACTGACCACCGTTTATTTTACGTGGGCCCTCCCCATCACATTACCACAGGCTTCAGGAGTACCTCTGGCTCAACCTCAAAGACATTACCGACCTACGGTTCTGCAAGTTGTACTTGCGCCTTGCAGTACGTACCCATGGCCAGTAGGTAGTAATGTTCGGTCTTTGAATGTTAAAAGCTTAGCGTAAAATCGTGAAAAATCGTATATATATTCAACTATGGCAATCCACATCACATATGAGTACCTACTGGCCATGGGTACGTACTGCAAGGCGCAAGTACAAGTTGCAGAACCGTAGGTCGGTAATGTCTTTGAGGTTGAGCCAGAGGTACTCCTGAAGCCTGTCGTAATGTGATGGGGAGGGCCCACGTAAAATAAACGGTGGTTGGTTCGCGTGGATGTTGACGGGGTGGAAGGAGTACCATTGGTTGTAGGGCTGTTTTGACTTATTTTATGTAAAAAAAAAACAAGGCATCACTGGGATATGTGTTTAATTGATTGTACAGTTGAAGGTGTGCCGTAAAACTACCTCTGTCTACAATAATTATCCATTTATACAGGTGAAAAGTTATTTGTTGCCAAAAGGCAACAGTATGCAGTAGAGGGTTAATATTTTTCAGTTCTATAACAAACACGCCTATGGAAGTGGTACCTGGTGTAGGTGAGCCTCCGCACCAAGCTGAAATGGAGAAGAGGAGGCAGAAATAGAGTTTGTGCTTGAGGGGTCTAACTCCTGCACTTCAGATATTATTGAAGGGACTTCAACTTCCAGTCCAGCGACTCCTGCTTCTACAAAAAGCTCTGCCAACAGTTAAAAAAAAAAAAGAAATGTGAAAGCGACAGTGATGTGTTCAGTGAATATTTAGAAAATAAACTGGAAACTGGAAAGGAAACATAATCAATGTTATTTTTAGAGTGCCTTCATGATGACATTGAAATACTGAGTGAACTAGGTGAAAGGGTTTTCGGAGTTAAGTTCAGGAACTGTTGTATACAATGTTAGATCAGCAAAGAATATAATAAATATATGTCCTTGAGAAATGTTCTGCTATTTAATTAAATCTGTTTTCCTTCTACTTATCTATCAATATTTATTGGAATCCTCATTGAGCTATGTGTATTAACACATGAAGGGAAAATAACCTTGACTCAAATTTTTATTAATTATTAGGTAATAGCATCACTGCAACTACTTAATTTCTATGTTTTATGTGGTAGAACATGTATGGTTTACAAAAAAGGAATATTTTGAAATGCTGGTAGTAGGTCCTTTCTATACAGCACAGGTGGTATGAAACCAGACTGGTGTATGGATATGAGTAGTTTTGTCTGGGAGCTGACTACTTTCTTACAGAATACTGTTGATTGCATATGCAAGCTCTATGCACTAGGTTTGCTGCACCTATACTCAATGTTGCTTACTATACTGCCATCTTGGAAGAATACACATCCTAAATACCTACTGACATTCAGTTCTCTTTTAGGCATCTTCCCTACTGCCATCACTTTAGTCTTGACAAAACTAATTTTCATATCATATTCATTGCATCCTTTTTTCTTCAAGTTCCTAGATTGCACTGTTTCAGTAGACCAAGTAGTCTGCATCAGACAAATTGGTTACAACAGTTCTACCTAACTGAATACATCCCTGCCACCTTATACCTTTTGTGACTTAGCCTCTCTCCTGCCATTGCTCATACCTGTTTTCAACAGCAATCATTCTCACTACCTTCATACCTGTTACTTATAACTTATTGATAACATATAGGCCCACTGATGGCATCAAGGTAGACCCATTCTTTTATTTCTTATGCTGTACATTCATGTAAACAATGAAAAACAATGGTGAAAAATTCATTTGTAACTATTTTTTCAGGTGTTTCAACAAAGGTTTGTAGATTTTAATCTACAAAATAAAAAAACTGCATTGCAAGGGGATATGATGGCAGAAAATGTATTTATTAAAAATAGATTCATATGACAATTACATGCTTGCAATAAAAGGTTGAGTAGATTAATTACCCAATTAGTTAATCCGAGATCTTACAAGAGCCATGCACCCTACTCTGTCAAACATTATTTTATATAATCAGTATTTACAAACAATTTTGACAGGCAATGTAAGATATAGTGGAATGAAATCATTTACCGCCTGAGTAAAAGCCCCAAATAACATTCTACTGTAGATGGCCATAGTAGTTAGTTGTTAGAAAGGCATACTCTTCACTTCTAAAAATAGAAGGCAAGGTACTTGTTATTAGCACTTATTATTTTGCAGTGTTTGACACTCAATTTTGGTGAGACTGAAGGCAAAGTTTTCACTGTCCTTCAAGTGATTCATAAGGCAAGTATTTCAGGATGGATAGATAGGCTTGGTAGTGTTCACATCAGTAAAGAAGATACATATGAATAATATATAGAAAATCAAAATCAACATTGAGGTAAGAAAAAGAGTCCTAAGAGCGCTTTGTGGAAAACTTTGTTACTCTGTACCAAGGAGTTTACCAGTAACTTGGATGGAAATGCAGGATTTAGATTAATAGGTTTCTTATTGCCAAGTGAGCAATTAGATCAGCTTGCCAGTGCAAAGTTTGGGGAGACAGTAGTTTATGCTTAGTGATGAGAATAAACAAGACCTTGTGTGTAATTTACATGCAGCTGTGACAAGTATCAGTCTATTACACTGCAAACTTACTCATTCAAACAATAATCAAGAAGCTTTTCTTTAGTTATTAAGTCAGTGTACAGAGCAGTAGTCTCACCTGAACTCCTCAAGAAATATACACATATATGAATACACAGAACCCTAATGAGAATTAAAATTTTCTGCTTTGGAAGAGATGACCACCTACACAATTTCTTCACAGCTATTTGGTAAAATTAACTGCTTTTGAAGCTACTGTAGTCTTCAATGATGTAAATTAAGACAGGATTGTCATCCTTGCAGAGTTTGGATTTGGAGCTGGATTCTTTGCACAGAAGACAGTGCAGAAATTCAGAAACATGCTTGTCATGAAAGCAATATGCTACTATTCTGAACATGGCATAATAACAAAGAAGAGGAGAGGCAACAAGAGATTTGCAGAGGATCATGAGGGAGAGAAACAGTGTGAGGAACTACACTGCTTTTCCTTGTTTTTCTCAGTTTCACAATATTCAGAACATATGTGCATTTTTCTTGCTTTCAAAATTACTTACAGGATTGTAATGAAAATTGGCACTCTATTTCTACATTAGGGAATGTAAATTTTTACTGGAAGCATTTCTTGATATATCTTATTTTGGTAGGTGGGGTCTCACCAAGAGGTATAAAAAAATTAAAAATCTGTTAACCTCCATCTAATAAACACCTCAAAACATCATTCAAAAAGACATTGATTATGACTAGGGGGCGGATTTCTATGACCTAAAAATGTATGAAATATGTATGCATTTATGACCTAAAAACATAAAAATATGACCTATAAAATTCAAAATATGACTTAATGAATGACATCTGCGTTACACAGAAACTCTTATTACAATTGCTACAGGCTGCAATTAATTTAGAGTTAAACAAGTTTTAATTCTTCAAAATCCTTACCCAAAAATCAACTAAAATGATGAATATTTCATACTTCTAGGCAAGGACAGACTCTGTGGAAGACATAAACACTACAGTTACTTTCACTGTTTATTCAATCAGTTTTAATTTATACACAAAACATATGTTATTTGAATGAAACTTTCATACCTTATCTAGTCTCCATAATCAGAATTGTTGCAATTTATGAACACATGCATCTTAAGATTGTTGATTGAGAATCCCCTCCTGTTGTCGCTGAGTATTTTCTTGTAGCATGAGAAACTTCCTTCGACATCACATGATGTAACGGGAGCAAACTTGAATAGAGTTAAATCACTTGGAGAAAATTCCTGGAAGTCTGCAGATGAAGGGTTTCCACAAAGAATGTCATTTATTCCATGCAGGTACATAAGTCCGCTATTCTTTCCAGTACATTATCTAATTCTCTACACACCCCTAGATGCTATTGTTCCTTTTGCATGCTTTTATTCCCGTTCAATGCACTTTACAACATCCAGTGTATTGCTTAGTTCTTCTGCACCTGAGACTTCCAGTTGCGTGATTGCTCCAGATAAAGAATTAAAATTGGACTTTATGTAAGCCAGGTCCGCTATTAATGTAGTGCTTGAAAATAAATCTTGAGTGGTTTTTATGGAGGACGATTCTGCAGGATCAAAAGTCTTCACGATCTTCTCCACGACATCTAGGTTGTTGCAATAGTACCGTACACTGCGGTACCAAGCCAAGCCCCCATCGTGTTATAAGTGGCTTGGGAGGTAGGGGTAGTGAAGGTGCTTCTCCTTGAAATTTCTGAAAGCGAAGTGGTGCTTTGACAAGCACTTTCTTACAGTTCAATATTAATTTATCAACTTCAGGGTAGCTACTTCTAACTTCTTCAGCTGCCCTACACAAGGCACATGCAAGACATGTCACACGTATCATTTTTGGGTATAGCATTTTAAGTCCCTTGGCTGCCTTCACCATATACGGAGCAGCATCAGTTACAAGCAGAAACATGTGCCCCCTCTTTGCCCCATTTGGCCACAACAGATTCATTGAATTGTCGAAGAGAACTGCAATGATGGAATTGTTTGTCTTCTCTAGCACTTCACATGTCAGGAGGAACATATCTCCAGGCCAGCCTTCCTTCAGCGTGCCAACGATCACATTCACTACATATCTTCCCTCCACATCTCTGGTCTCGTCTATCGAAACCCGTATCTTATTGTCTCCCACGCCATGCCTTATTATTTCCAACATCACTTCATAACAAGGGGTCAGATAGTCCTTTCTGAGAGTAGATTCGTTGGGAACAGGATGTTTTGTATATTTTTCAAGAAACTGTCTGAAGCCTCGGCTGTTAAGTTTCTTTAAAGGAATATTAGACAAAACCATCATCTTGCAGAGATTTTTGAAAATTGTGAACACTGTGAACTTGATTTCGGGGTTTCGAATAGCAGACGTTGCCTATTTTCGAATGCAGACTATCTAGTTACACAATTCTTATGTTTTACAGTATTACAGCGTTGTTGCACACAGACGCGTTTTTTGGCAGTAACTTTTACCTCACACAATTTATAGAATAACAACACTCCATCCGTATTGAATATGTTTTCACCAAACTCGTGAACAAAACTTTGCAACTTCCCACATATTGAGACTTTCGTTTTAGGCATATTGAAAGGAACTGAATGACTGAAGCTCCCTAATGACCAAGGTCATTCAGTGTGTTGAAGGTGGAAGAGGGAAGGGCGAAGGAGAGAGATAAGAACAATGACAAATAACTGCAGAATTACCTCTGCTTCCGTGTAAACAATAGCCCAGTTTCCAGGAATTGACCCAGCTAGCAAACAATAGCTCCTACCTGTTAGAAACATGGCGTACACTACTTTAGAATGGTTCTTCAGTAGTATATTCCAGTCTATCCTAAAAAATAATTTCTAGAGCTAATTCTGATTTTAAAAAAATGAAATTCAAATGAAAATTACCAAAATATGCCGTTATAATTATATTTTGTTCAAAATATGCCACAAAACTTAAGAAAGCCTAAATATGCATTTATATGCCCAATAAAACCTGTTTAATTTTGATTATCATACTTGGAAATGTGTTGAAAATACAAGACTATAAGATCTAATGTTACGGGAAAAAATATGACTTGTCATAGAAATCCGCCCCTAAGAACAAGCATCATTAAAATAAGCAATAATGAGCCATTGTTGTGAGGCTTTTGTTGCAATTTTCATCAGTCATCAAGAATTTTGGCTGTAATGCTCTATGAATGGCATCACATCCACTGATTGTATTTTTTTTTTTTTTTTGCTAGGGGCTTTACGTCGCACCGACACAGATAGGTCTTATGGCGACGATGGGATAGGAAAGGCCTAGGAGTTGGAAGGAAGCGGCCGTGGCCTTAATTAAGGTACAGCCCCAGCATTTGCCTGGTGTGAAAATGGGAAACCACGGAAAACCATTTTCAGGGCTGCCGATAGTGGGATTCGAACCTACTATCTCCCGGATGCAAGCTCAAAGCCGCGCGCCTCTACGCGCACGGCCAGCTCGCCCGGTACTGATTGTATTGTGAGCAATCTGTAATATGCAGACATGTACGAGTCACGAATGTCTAGAAACTTGTAGGACTAAATAAATATATACCCACTGTTAATTGTAGTACCTTCAAATTGTTGCTGTTGTTTTTGAGTCATCAGTCAAGACTGGTTTGATGCAAATCTCCATGCCACCCTACTCTGTGCTAACCTTATCATTTCTACATACCTATTGCATTCTACATCTGCCCTAATCTGCTTGTCATATTCATACCTTGGTCTACCCCGACTGTTCTTACTACTTACACTTCCTTCAAAAACCAACCGAACAAGTCCTGGGTGTCTTAAGATGTGTCCTATCATTCTATTTCTTCTTGTCAAATTTAGCTCATTCAATTCCCTCTCACCAATTTGATTCAGTATCCCTTCATTTGTGATTCGATCTATCCATCTCAGCTTCAGCATTCTTCTGTAACACCACATTTCAAAAGCTTCTATTCTCTTTCTTTCTGAGCTGGTTATTATCCATGTTTCACTTCCAAACAATGCCACGCTCCACACGAAAGTCTTCAAAAACACCTTTCTAATTCCTATATCAATGTTTGTAGTGAACAAATTTATTTTCTTAAGAAAATAACAATATCATCGGAAAATCTGAAGGTTTTGACTTCTCCTCCTTGGATTGTGGTTCCATTTCCAAATTCTTCTTTGATTTCCTTTACTGCCTGTTCTATGTAAACATTGAAAGGGAGGAGGGAACTGCAGGCTTACCTCGCTCCTTTCTGGATTACTGCTTCTTTTTCAATGCTTTCAATTCTTATCACTGCAGACTGATTTTTATACAGATTGCAGATAATTCTTCATTCTCGGTATCTGATCCCAATCACCTTCAGAATCTTAAATAGTCTGGTCCAATCAACATTATTGAATGCCTTTTCTAGATCTACAAACGTCATGTACGAGGAGTTGTCCTCCGTGAGTGCACAACTCAGCACTGTCTGCTGTGAGTAAGCTGAACCATGAGCCAAGAGTTCGCCGTTCCTGTGAATCGATTCACTCAGACACTTGAATGAATCAATACACTGCATCAAATCATATACTCAGTAGCCAACACTACTACACGACAATTACATGAAACAGCATTGTAAGTTACATGCATTACATTGAAATAATGGCAGAAGAAAAATCAGTACCTTCTGATATGTTGATTTTACATTGCTGAACACTAGGTGAATTGTGCTGCAATCATTTACGCATATATATGTTTCCTTTTTTGCTAGCTGCTAGTTACTTTACGTCACACTGACACGGATAGGTCTTATGGAGATGATTGGATACGAAAGGTCATGGAATGGGAAGGAAACAGCTGTGGCCTTAATTATGGTACAGCCCCAGCATTTGCCTGGTGTGAAAATGGCAAAACATAGAAAACCATTTTCAGAGCTGCCGACAGTGGGGTTCAAAATCACTGTCTCCTGGATGCAAGCTCACAGCTGCATGCCGCTAACTGCATGGCCAACTCACCTCATATATATGATTTAGAGTCTCTTTTATTTATCATAATGAAGCCTTCGCTTTCTAAATACTCAACTATGTTCTCTGAATTATTTTGACTAATGTTGACTCTGCAGTTTAAATCTTCCATTAATATAGTTAATTCATTCCAATGTATCATATTTGTTGTTGTGGCCAGCTCATCGATGGTATCTTCTTTATATTCCAGCTGAAAGTAGACAGCAGTTATTATGCATAATTTTTGTTATTTACCATTAGAATGGTATTAGTCTCCATCATGACGTTGAATGGGGACAGTACGGCTGTCAATATTAAGATAATGCCGCCTTTAGGGCTGCCACGTAGACCTTGTGTTGCTTGAAAACGTATGGAGTAAAAGCTTTGGTGTTCCATTCTATGGTGAGGAATGTTTCAGTTAAGATTACTCTTCAAGTACTTACTACATTTAAGTGCATATTTGATTCTTCTTCACACACAGTGCTCTCTAACATATATGTTTTAATAATGTATTTGATCTGCAACTTCTTCATAGACACGTATTACTGATACACAAAATTATACAGTGCCTCATAAACTACAATTAAAAATATGTATTTGACTTTGACTTTAAGACTTCTACATAACTTTGAAATCTCAACACACAGTGCTCCCTTATGTATTATAGTGCTCTATAGACTGCATCAGAAAGCATCATCTAAACTTCATTTTTACCTGTGCATCTTAGTTGTGTTCCTGGCTATATTTCAACGCACAGTGTTCCTTAAAGATTTTAGTGCTTCATTAGCAGAAACCAAACAGAATTATTTAAACTTCACATCTTAATTTTCTATACATTGTTTTACACTTATTTTTAATTGGCTGATCATGACAATGAATACTGGTCAAAACCGTTACCAATTTTAATCAAATAGGAATGTAAACTTACATTACCTATTTTAAAGGTATTGAAAGGTGGAACCATTATTACCTTAATATTGAACTCGCTTCAATACAGAACAATATGAAATTCTTATCTCTTACAACTGACTTGTCGACCGATAAATTCCTACTTGCCTTTCAGCGCTTTGTAGGAAAACATGGACTACCGAACACCATGTATTCATGTTTCACACCACCAACAGAGGAGAACTCCAGAAATTGTTACAAGATACAAGAGTACAAACTCACATGTCATATCACCATGTTATATGGAAATTTATAGTACCAAGAGCAGCATGGTGGGGAGACTTCTGGGAGAGGATGGTAGGGTCTACTAAGATGTGCCTCAAGAAGGTACTCGGACGAACTCAAGTAGACAAGGAATGGCTAAATAGTATTTTTGTGGGTTCGAGGCCACTTTAAACTCACGCCCCATTACCGTAGATGACAGTAACTCTGGTATCCTGACAACTTCACACTTCCTCATAGGAGAAAGGCTGACATCTCTTTCAAGTACATCAGATACTCTCATCAATCAAGATTTGACTAAGGTGTACAGACAAAGACAAAAGCTCATTTTACACTTTGAGGAAAGATGGAAAAACGAATACCTCCTTCAATCAAGGAGTTACCATGAAGTGAAGCAGACCAAGAAAGAAACTGAATAAACAATAGGTGATGTAGTACTTTTAGTAGAGGACTTGAAGCCCTGATGGGCACAGAAATGGGGCTGAATTTGTAAACTGCGCCGAGGACAAGATGACAGGATCAGAACAGTCATTCTTCAGCTCCCGAATTGCTCTGTGTCACAAGGCCAGTACAGCTGGTTGTACTACCAGAAATTGGCCAATTACGGGAAGTAATAAACATGATCTGTTAGTTTTGTAACAAGCACATGTTTCATTTAACACCTGTAAAACATCAAATCCTTTAGCCCTAACTCTTGGGTCTTCTGTTGCCTGTAGTTGCCTATATGAGAATCCTATTTTGAATGATTTAAAAGTGCGCGATGAACATTTTGAGGCGAGTGAGGAAAGTGATGTTTCAGAAAGTGATCTGAGTGATAATAATAATTACAGTGATGCCTGCAATGCTGGGGGAGGTGATAATGTGTTGCTGCGACCCAGACTTCACCAGCATGTACAAAATTCTAATACTGCTTGGAGATCGTGGACTACAGGTGATGTAGGCCTGCTTAAATTCCCTTTCAGGTCAGTGAGTGGATTTGTAAGCTATGGCAATAGGCCTGGTACAGAATCACAGTACTGGCAATTA
Organism: Anabrus simplex; assembly: GCF_040414725.1. Lineage (NCBI taxonomy): Eukaryota > Metazoa > Arthropoda > Insecta > Orthoptera > Tettigoniidae > Anabrus > Anabrus simplex. The sequence continues at coordinate 8,741,686 of NC_090267.1, forward strand.
TTTTTTATGTACCAGGTACTCACATCCATAATGAATGAGACTAACGAATATGCAAAACACTCCACTTCAGAAGTGGTCTACATGGTGTTCATGGAAGGACGTCACAGTAGAAGGACTGCAACGCTTGCAGCAATAGGAAAGTTGTGTTGGGGGGGGGGGGGGGGTCGAGAAACGGTTCACTTTTGCAAAACATGAGATGCTACCAGGACTTCACTGAGGACTGTGCTTCGAAAGTATCACACCCTCCAGAAATCCTGATGAAAATGTGGGGGAAAACCTGTGTCTTTCTTGTCCTTGTGTACAATATTTTTGCATTTTGAACCTGTAAAAGTTGTTGTAATAATGTAAACAGGCATTGCATAGTAACGGGTGTTGCATCCGGACACATAAAATGTTTAAATAAAACAAAGTAAATTTAGTCAAAACCTCAGATGTGGAATGATTATTATTTATCTATTTTAATTCTTCATACAAATTTAAATTACAGTGGTAACAGGTGTTACTTAAATTGGACATGGTTCCTGAGGTTTACACGGTTTTACTTAAAACTCTGAATTATAATAGTTCAAAATAAATATTAGCCGTGACAATGACCATCAACATGGTATAAAAATTTTGTTTATTAAAAACTTATAACATGATTTTAGCTATAAATAAAAAGTAACAGGTGTTACAAGGAAGGGTAATGGGTGTTACGGAGTTGTTTTTTTATCACAATAAAATACTTAAGTATAAAATACCAATACCAAGCATGTTTATATGTTACAGTACATTGTACAGCAAACAAATACACAACTTAAACATTTTTGTATGCTTACATACTTTACACTAATTAAAAAACAAAATTTAAATAAATTGCTAATACTCAACTAATGATTGTTTATTAAACATATGACTTGAGTATTAAGTATGTTTATTTGTTATATTTGTATCCTGTGTCTCAAAACATTGAGAAATAACTCTTGGTGTTATTTCTCAAATATATCAATTTTTCCACTGAACTCGTATAGGATTGTGAAGGGGTCCTTTGGCTTGACTGAAGGGTTGGGGAGTTTGACCAAAATATTATTAAAATTCACATGTTTGATGTCATTGTCATTGGTATTGGAACTGTGCAATTTTAAGAACATTACAGGCACATAGTTCTCATCATCAACACTTCCTTGGCATATGGCAGCATAACGATGCATTTTTCCTAGCTGTGACTTGCGACCCTTGACTTGCTCACAAGGCACTTCAACAAGTATATACATTCCAGAGTGAACATCTACTGGATTTTTAAAAACACTCACGGCTAGTTTCTTCTCCGACTGAAGGATTTCCTCCTCACTTGAACACTCTGAATCTGAATAGACATCTTCATACCAAAGTCTGGTTGTAGAAGTTGAGGGTTGAGAATATATGATGTCCTCAACATCTAGGAAAACTGCTACCTTGGTCATCAAAGAAGTTGAAGTTCTCCCTTACAAAATATGGTTATAATCGTACACTCTAAAATGGTGGTTTGACTGAATACTGGGGATCAGGATAACCTTTTCCCAGTAGTTTTGGAGAATCGACTCATTCTCTGATACCTCACTTTTATCAACGTAAAAGCTTTTAATGCCAGTGACTTTATTCCCAACATATTAGTGGAAATCATTTGCTGATTCTATGTGAATTTGTCTGTTTGCTTTCACCGCTGTCCATACATGGCGCTTTACTGATCCGCCAATGCCATCGACAGCACCTTTCCCATGGCTTGATGGAAAAAGTTCCATTCGATGACCAATTCAAAATCAGTTTCCAATTTATGCAGAGCTGACATGGCGTACTTGCTTTTAAACTGGCAAGCACAATTATCGCTAAAAATTATTAGTTTGTCAATGAAAGGAAAATTCTCTTTAATGTCACTAACAACTTTACCAAGAAAAGGCCATACACAAAACTTGCTGTGACTTGTGTCATTGCTTATCGCAACATATGACTTTGTTTTATTATTCGGCAACCAAGCACAACATGGAAATATGCCTAATTGGTGGTGACTCCAGTGGGCTGACTGAATCTCGTCCTGAAAGGTAACTGAATAGTTTTCAGCAAAGTCGATTTGTACAACAGCATAAATTTCTGTATTTTTCTCTTTATCCAGATTTTTCATGGATTCTTCAAAATAAACCTCCTGAATTTTTTTTTTTTTCACATAACAGTGAGACTTGAAATGTGACATTTTGCTTTCTAGCTCCTCAACAACTCCTCTTACATTCCCAGCAACAGCAATCAAATGGATTTCTTGCTCATCAGTCCATTTCTTCCAGGAAATCTCCTGTTCTTCATGAAAATCAATTACAAGGTCACTCACTTTTCTTTCTGAACATTTTAAGCACTTTTCAAACATACAACTCTTGTTTAGTACATAGCAACATGTATACTCTAGAAGTTCTCTATGATTTCTTGGAAAATTTGCATTTATTTTTGAGATGCTTTCCAATAAAAAATTTACATTGGCGTGGTATTTGCAGACGCACACATTGTGCGGCATTTGAGAAACCGTTAATACATGTTTGGGACATAGAGAGAAAAACAGTGATTTATTTACTTTAACCTCAGGATATTGAAGTTTAAACTCCTCAAAGGCCTCTCGTACTGTCATTATCACATGCCTTACTTGCATATGTACTCGCTTGCCAGTTTTTGGACATTTTACTGATTTTACATAATTTTTTCCGGGTGCCTGCCTACTGACATTATCACTAATATAAAAATCAATTATACACTTCTTGTGGTTCTCGGATAGGGACCGACGTGGTCAATGTACAATTTTATAATGCTCTTTTAATTTCAATCCAATATCCAGTGCAAGTTTTTTTACTACAGCACTTTTTTTGCTAGGGCTGTCAGGCAAGTTCTCCTTTAATGTCTTTACCACTTTCCCAACAGACATGGTTCATGGTTTGGGTTACTGTAGTCACGTCCTAGTTCGTGAACCATGGGCAATGGCTGAGTGGCCTAGTTAGTGGTCCTGGGAGTAACGGAGTCCCACTCCCATTTGACGGGCGAGCAACTCCTTAGAAACAACTTGGCGAACGAAATAGAATTCGATGGAGAGCTATCAATATTAATGGGGCTTATGGAAGAAATAAAGTAGAACTGGCTGGGTCAGCAAAGAGGATGCATCTGGATGTGCTAGGAGTACGTGATATTCGGGTAAGGGGAGATAACAAGGAAGAGATAGGAGATTATCAAGTGTACTTGACGGATGTTAGAAAGGGAAGGGCAGAGTGTACAGATGAGGATGAAATTGACAAGTTTTTATGAAGCATTGAGTGACATCATGGTCAGGGTCAACAGCAAGGATAGAATAGTGCTAATGGGCGATTTCAATGCGAGAGTTGGGAATAGAACTGAAGGATATGAAAGGGTGATTGGTAAATGTGGGGAAGATATGGAAGCTAATGGGAATGGGAAGCGTCTGCTGGACTTCTGTGCTAGTATGGGCTTAGCAGTTACGAATACATTCTTTAAGCACAAGGCTATTCACCGCTACACATGGGAAGCTAGGGGTACCAGATCCATAATGGACTACATCTTAACCGAATTCGAATTCAGGAAATCTGTTAGGAATGTACGAGTATTCCAGGGATTTCTTGATGATACAGACCACTATCTGATCTGTAGTGAACTAAGTATCTCTAGGCCTAGCGTAGAGAAGCTAAAATCTGTCTGCAAACAAATAAGGGTAGAAAATCTCCAGGAAGAGGAATTTACAGAGAAGTACATGGATATGATTAATGAGAAGTTTCGAACAGTAGACAGTAAGCAGGTTGAGGATATTAAAAGTGAATGGATGGTATACAAGGATGCTGTAGTAGAAACAGCAAGGGAATGCGTAGGAATAACTGTTTGTAAAGATAGGAAAATTGCAAGCTGTCCACTTCATGGCCGTATCGATGAGTTTAATCAACAAATTAATCTAAAAAGCCACCTAATCGATACTATATTTCTTTTGCCTTTGCCAAACTTAAAAATACATTAACAAACACAGTACATGTTTCGACCACTTAGTGGTCATCTTCATGCCACCTAATGTTATCAAAAAGAATTTTACCATAGACACTTTTAAATATTTTAAATATGTTTTTCATCATTTAAGTTTTTTAAACACAATTGTAAACGATACTGTAATTTAAGTATCATTCACATAAATCTCCTTACCCCCAAGACCCCCCCCCCCATCTTCCAATTTATTTAAAGCATCTAGAACAATAGTTCTTGGATTCCCATGGGATATATTTTTAAGATCCAATGTGCTTGCTTTTAAATGTTATCATCTAAGATTTTTTTATATACAGCTGAAGATGACCACTAAGTGGTCGAAACATGTACTGTGTTTGTTAATGTATTTTTAAGTTTGCCAAAGGCAAAAGAAATAAAGTATCGATTAGGTGGCTTTTTAGATTAATTTGTTGAGGATGGGAAAAGGCGAACATGTTGGTGGAATGACGAAGTGAGAGCAGCTTGTAAACGTAAAAAGAAGGCTTATCAGAAATGGCTCCAAACAAGGGCCAAGCCAGACAGGGATTTGTACATAGATGAAAGAAACAGAACGAAACAAATAGTTGCTGAATCCAAAAAGAAGTCTTGGGAAGATTTTGGTAATAACCTGGAACGGCTAGGTCAAGCAGCAGGGAAACCTTTCTGGACAGTAATAAAGAATCTTAGGAAGGGAGGGAAATAGGAAATGAATAGTGTTTTGAGTAATTCAGGTGAACTCATAATAGATCCCAAGGAATCACTGGAGAGGTGGAGGGAATATTTTGAACATCTTCTCAATGTAAAAGGAAATCATCCTGGTGGTGTTGCAAACAGCCAAGCTCATGGGGAGGAGGAAAATGATGGTGAAATTATGCTTGAGGAAGTGGAAAGGATGGTAAATAAAATCCATTGTCATAAAGCAGCAGGAATAGATGAAATTAGACCTAAAATGGTGAAGTATAGTGGGAAGGCAGGGATGAAATGGCTTCAAAGAGTAGTAAGATTAGCATGGAGTATTGGTAAAGTACCTTCAGGTCGGACAAAAGCAGTAATTGCACCTATCTATAAGCAAGGGAACAGGAAGGATTGCAACAACTATCGAGGAATCTCACTGATTAGTATACCAGGCAAAGTATTCACTGGCATCTTGGAAGGGGGGGTGCAACCAGTCGTTGAGAGGAAGTTGGATGAAAACCAGTGTGGTTTTAGACCACAGGGAGGCTGTCAGGATCAGATTTTTAGTACACGCCAGGTCATTGAAAAATGCTACGAGAGGAATAGGCAGTTGTGTTTATGTTTCGTAGCTCTAGAGAAAGCATATGACAGGGTACTGAGGGAAAAGATGTTCGCTATACTGGGGGACTATTGAATTAAATGTAGATTATTAAAATCAATCAAAGGCATTTATATTGACAATTGGGCCTCAGTGAGAATTGATGGTAGAATGAGTTCTTGGTTCAGGGTACTTACAGGGGTAAGACAAGGCTGTAATCTTTCACCTCTGTTGTTCCTAGTTTACAAGGATCTGCCGAAAGGTATAAAATGGCAGGGAGGGATTCAGTTAGGTGGAAATGTAGTAAGCAGTTTGGCCTATGCTGACGACTTGGTCTTAATGGCAGATTGTGCCGAAAGCCTGCAGTCTAACATCTTGGAACTTGAAAATAGGGACAATGAGTATGGTATGAAAATTAGCCCCTCAAAGACTAAATTCATGTCAGTAGGTAAGAAACTCAACAGAATTGAATGTCATATTGGTGATACAAAGCTAGGACAGGTCGATTATTTCAAGTATTTAGGTTGTGTGTTCTCCCAGGATGGTAATATAGTAGCGAGATTGAATCAAGGTGTCGTAAAGCTAATGCAGTGAGCTCGTAGTTGCAATCAACAGTATTCTGTAAGAAGGAAGTCAGCTCCCGGACGAAACTATCTTTATATCGGTCTGTTTTCAGACCAAGTTTGCTTTACGGGAGCGAAAGCTGGGTGGACTCTCGATATCTATTCATAAGTTTGAAGTAACAGACATGAAAGTAGCATTAATGATTGCTGGTACATACAGGTGGGAACAATGGCAGGAGGTACTCGAAATGAGGAGATAAAGGCTAATTTAGGAATGACCTCTGTGGATGCTGTACGCATAAACCGGCTTCAGTGGTGGGGTATATGAGGTGAATGGAGGAGGATAGGTTACCTACGAGAATAATGGACTCTGTTATGAAGGGTAAGAGAAGTAGAGGTAGACCAAGACGACGATGGTTTGACTCTGTTTCTAACGATTTAAAGATACGAGGTATAGAACTAAATGAGGCCACAGCACTAGTTGCAAATCGAGGTTTGTGGCGACATTTAGTAAACTCACAGAGGCTTGCAGATTGAACGCTGAAAGGCATAACAGTCTATAATGATAATGTATGTATGTATGTATGTCCCAGAAGACTGTCAGCATTTGTAGCTGCCAATCAGAGAGATTTCTTTGTTGAAATCAGCAGTGTTAATTTTAAGTTTATTATGGTGGGTTCTCACACTCTCTAGAACAGGAATGGCGAACCTTTTCCAACTAGTGTGCCATTTTAAGTCTGGATTATTATTCTCAACTGTTTATTGTGTCACTTGTTATTTTCGTTTGTAATGGATACAACCTCCACCCCTACTCACCACCGACTTCCATCCCTAATTCCAAATTGTGTTTCATAATATGATATTACATACATATATTGTAAAATACCAAATACATGTGATTGCATGTTTCATGGTCGTATTTTGCGAATACCGCAAAAATGGTTAGTAGCTTTGTCATTTATGTTAAGTTCATAACTTGTCTTCACAACGTTCACTGTAGAAAATATCTACTTGCAGGCGTATGATGACCCAAACAAAGTAAGTTTGTGGGAGACTGTTCCACTGTTCAAGTATTAAGTTCTCCGGCTTCTGGAGATAGTATTCACCATCCACAGCACACCCGATTTTCACTAATGCTTCATCAAGTTGTACGAAATTTTCACCCATACATGCTTTCTTAAAATTCAGTCAACTCCATTTCTAAACTGCCAATATCTAACCACTCAAAAAAAAAAAAAAAAAAAAAACTCATTTGTGCAATATGAGGTTTGGAAATAAAGTGCGATACTTTCTCCATATCTCAATATTGGGACCATTTCTTGGCAACTATTTGTCTTACAAAATTCACAATAATAAACAGTTACTCACTAAGAAAAACTAAGCGATGCTGGCAACCACACACAAGCCAAATTTCACTAATTCACTTGATATGGGTGAGCGAATGGCTCGTCGGCTGCATCTGACATTTATTTCACGTGACTTCCGGACCTGTGGGTGTTGTGTTGCCATAATGCACATTCGAAAGGAACTAAAATTTAGATATTCGGTATTTATTTCTTAAACCTGAAACACTATGACTATACGATGGATGAGATATGTATAGTCTAGAGTACAAAACGTACATAAAAATGTTAAGATGGTTATGTGGTGTGCCACCGAAATCGTATTCGCATGTGACCTAATGACACGCATGGCATAGGTTCGCCATCCCTGCTCTAGAACGTTTCTACGTTTTTCTTTTAATAATTGTTCATTTTCTTCTTCTTTTATTTTATTTAATTTTCTTCTCTGCTTATCAATAGGTGCCAATTTCTGAAAAAAGAAAAAAAAAAGTGTCAGAGGTATAATGTTAACTTAATGAGATGAGAAGTATGAGGAAACAAAAACTAGGCCTAGGCCAAAATAAAAGAATCCTACCATTACGAGGATACGCAATCAGTTGATTTAAGTAGCCTAAAGTACATAAAATCCAAAATAAAAACAAATAAAAAGTAAATTTACTGGAAATAAACATCTATTCTAGCTCTACAAGCTTTCCCAGTAAGTACACAGCCCATTTTTCAGTGGAATAGTGTGTTAAAATTAAATTACCCGAATAACTGTTTAGCATTTGCTTGTAACACCCGTTACTTAATTTTTAGCAGCTAAACATAAATATTCTTCCATTTCTTGTATATTATAATATTAGGCTTAAACATAACCTCACTTTTCCATTAAATTAATGTAGTTTGGTACTGGATTTAACTTATTGTTTTTGGAAACGGGTGGTACAGAATAACAGTAGGATCAAAAACAACCATTGAAACAAATAATCATGATTAATTACCTTGAATTATGATGTTGCAGCAAAGTATTCTTCAATATCAATCAGCAACACACATCAGCTGCGAATAAATAATTTAAAAAGTGTTGCCTACTTGGTTACCAATATTACCATATGAGCACAAAGATGGTCAGTGTTTTGAAAAGTAGTGAAAACAGAGGAAAAATATGAAAAAAAAAATCCAAAATTAGATAGGTTTACAGAGGTTTATACATTTTACTAACATTAGACATGATATATATTACTAAATAAAAATTATTATTTTTTCACACTTAGGCTCACTTTAATCTGGAATGCCTCTAAATAAGTGTTTCATAATACTGTACATCTCCCAGTATGGCAAAAACTGAGTTAAATAATTACAAGTTGGTAGACATTATGGCTAGGAAAGTTTTTGTGGGCAAAGGGTTAAAGGCAACCTTGCAAAGAAACAAAGTGACAACAATGGCCAGTTGAGGGATATAAAAAAAAAAAAAAACCACAACTGCGTATGACAGTGAATAGGTAAATAAGATATTCCATTGTGTGTCGAGTTAGTGGTGTACTTACTTGTTTTCTTCTGTGTTGTTTGTAACAGGTTGATTTTGTTCTATGATCATTTCCTCCTTAATATCTGCAGAAGCCTGTAAGTAAGAAATACGGAGAGAAGACTAATATATATATATAGTGACGAACATTTCGAAGCATGTGATGTTTCAGAAAGTGATCTGAGTGATAATAATAATAATAATAATAATAATAATAATAATAATAATAATAATAATAATAATAATAATGTAAAAGAAGCAGATAAGAAAATAAATTTCCAATTGGCACAATAATATTATCATTAATTGCAAAATTAACTCCAAAAATTTAACAAATGGAAATGAAGAAATGAAGTGCCAAGTCATAATCATATGGAGGTTTAAGAAAATAAAAAGAACACAACAAAAACAGGAGAAACTTGAAAGGACAAAGACAATCTACACATCCTTTTAAAATTTTCTTTCTATTGCTACTTCTTTCCACAAAAGCAAGCTATTCTGTTTATCCTATTATGTGCTTCATTTCCTGATGCAAATTTCCTATTCATGATGTGACTTGTCACTTTTGTTCCTTTCCATTGCAAAGAGGGCACTAATTATATTGCAGACATCTAATGACCCTCATCCCAACAAAGCTCTCCATTCGTGAATTGCCTGTCACCATTCCCAGATAGTTCCCCAATCATTTTGTCCAGGAAAATGTTTCTATTATATTTATTTTTATCACAAGTATTTCTACAGACTTTATTTCCAAAATATATAAATATATATATATATATATATATATATTATGTAACAACGACAAGAGGTAGGCAAAGTTATGAAGTCTCCATTGATGATATTTCTAAGTTTCATTGCAAATGATTGTTTTATTCCACCATATTACATTTAAAACTGCAGCGAATTTTACTACTTTCAAGTATTTATATATTATAGCATGTTTACTATTATCTTTATATGTAATGCCTTCACTTATTATTCTACCCAGGTATCATTGCAATTGCTCTGGTCCTCCAAACAGTTTCTTGTCAGTTGAGTCTGTGCAGGATCGACTGCAAGGGTGGGGATGTGCAACACGAGTAATTAATTTGTACAAGAAAAAATGTATACATAATTCATGCTACTGTCCAAACAACATAACATGCCACAGCCAGAAATAGGCAATTCCTGAAATATACCAGCTGCCATAAATACACTCATTGTGAAAAATCTTGGAACTGTATCAGCTGTTGTATGATATGGAGTAGCAGGCCTTGGAAAAATGCTAGTTGGCACACAATACCTTACTATGAATTACATACTCGGTAGAAATCTTGTAACTATGTGAGGAAATTAATTTAGAATATTCTATACACCTAACAACCCTATGGGCTGATGACCTTTGATGTTAGGCCCCTTAAAACAACAAGCCTATGAAAACTATTACATTTCAGAGCATATTCCAACAAACAATAGTGTCCCTAAAATAAGGAGTCCCTCATCAAAATGAGATCTATAGTTTTCTCAAATTATATTACACAGTGCTAATAATGGTAACAAAGGAAAACATACAGAAAACATGTTCAAATATATTTATGCAATCAAAAGTATTAGTAGCAATGATAGCAGCTCCTAAATGATATGTAGTGGAGGTCTTTGCAAATATACCATCTGCTGCATGATACCTAGTGTGAGATCTTGGAAACACTCAAAGCAAATATGAACATTTGATTATAAAATTTGTATTTTCCTTAGGACATTCAAATTGTGTGCACTGAAATGAAGGGTCACACAGAGCAATCTGTTTGGCCATTTTCCCACTATTTCCATTATCAAACAATCACTTATCAAATTATATACATTACCTCATATGCATTTTCCTGTGCTGGTCCTGGCTCTGTTAACTCTGATTTAGTTTCTTGTTTTAGAAGTATAATTTCTGATACAAGTTGAGAGTGTTCCTGTGGAAATGAATATATATTTGCACACATCATCTAATATAGTCACAAAAAATGAATATTATTATTCATTACCTGTGAGTATATGAATTAATTTCAAAATTTCACTATTATTTAGGGAAAATTTCTATACATAGGAGATCCTTAAAACCAATGGGTGGTGTTCAGCAGAGACACTTTCTATTGTGGAGCAATCATATTGCATATAACACACTTTAAAATACCACTATGACATCAGGAAAAGTGTACATAAATACTGATAATTATTCTACTCATCCTAAATTTTAAAAAATTCAGATCGCTAAACTTCACCTTAAACAAGCAAATACAGCTACCGTGTAATATATCTCTTTTCCATCTCACCCTTTTTATATTAAGTCCCCAGCTAAAAGACTGGCTTGGATGCTCAACAAATCCATAACTAACTCCAGCAGAGAGATCAGGTATTACCAAGGAGACATATTAAGAAATGAGGAGTGGGGTAGTGGCCCTTACAATGTACTCACTTGTACAAATCGGAGATTTTCGATTGTGATCTTCTGTAAAAGTGAGTGATGACAGCGTACTCTAGTTTTTTCTCAACTCCATGTGCAATTTGTGTGCTGTATCTTCAAATAAAAAGCCTTATCTCCTGAATGCAACCGGACAGGCCGATAAATCAGACCACCTTTGGTCTCTGATTGGTCACACTGACTACGTTCATTAAAATACTATGGCTAGTTGTACAGTCTGCGCTGTCATTTATACAGCTAGTACTCATACATGTTTCAAACGATATCCACAAGCAAGCTTCACAACTTCTCTATTCTAATATCATCTTAACCTAACTTACATTAACACCCATACATATTTAAAATTAAACTTTAAAACATACAACACTTCTGTTGCATTGACTACAATTTTAACTTAACCACAGAACTCTATGATATAAACGACTTCTAACCTGCATGATCCCAATGAAATCTACACCAAAAGGCCTTAACAGACATAAACAATGTCCTGAATGTCTCATGGTAATGGGCTCTAGTACAAACAACAAACAAATGAAGTACATGCTGCTGTTGCCATCTATTACCAAACTAGTGAAGTCTCTCCCTTCACACCAACGTTGCATACCGACATGCGCTCTATTCACCTCCACCTTTTAATACTGCAGTCTTAAGATATGTCATGCCCTCTATTCCCACTCCATCTTCTAATTTACCCACCACACATTGAATATAAAAGACTACGAGCTTTACAAGATCCCCACATGCCATCAGCTGGTCTCTCCAACTGATCCACCTGCCCTCGGGTTTCAAGCCTGGGGAAGAGGTGAACAGCTAAGGAGACCAACAAATTTTTGGTGGACAGGGGAATGGTCCTAGGGGAGAGCCCTCTCTCCCAACCCCATTCTCTAACCTGACCTAAAGGACTCCTCCAGGAGAAACTGTGAGGTTACGTTATGGCTGATAAGTTAGCATAGGTTATGATGTCATAATCTTGGTGAAGTCAGAGAGGTCACTGACCTCACTGACAATGCACAATTTGAAAATGCTGATTCAGCAAAATTCAAATTGCCTGCCATGGTCGGCACGAAATCCCTAATTCCATGCTGATTATAATTATATTCATGTATGGCTATTTTAGACCACATTAAGCAACAATGACACATTACAGGAAGCATTCTTTAAATCCAAAAATCTTTGTATTCTTTCTCTAGCAGACTGCCTTCACATTCAGTCTCCATTCACCATGGAAGCCTCAGAAGCTGTCAATCACTAATATTTTGTTCGGTTGGGAATGACTTCCTGATTTAATCCAGACTGCTCAAGATCACTTTTTACCTCCCTGAAACATCTGTTAAAAACTTTAGGTCTACTGTCAAATGTTTTAAAAATTTGTTTTGTCAGCCTCCTCTCATCCATTTTAAATAGATGTCCATAACTTCTTTTCCTCACTGACTCAATCAAATGTTTGCTTTCCTGGTACAATAAGGGTTATGAATTTCATTTCTTAAGAAAAGCTATCAATTTTACCCAAAAAGTCTATTTAAAAAACATCAGAGCTAGTAGAAAAACTAAATAAGTTCAGTATGCAACCCGATTACTCGATCCACTCTTTCGATATTGTATATATGTACACAAACATACAAGTATCAAAATTAATTCCAATAATTAAAAACAATTTAAACAAAAACAGCCACTTAAACAAACTAGAGATACAAGACTTTATCACAGTATTAAAACTAATCTACAACAATAACTTTTCACTTTCGACAATGTCATATACCAAGAGGATGGCTTAGCAATGGGATCACCAGCCTCAGGCATCTTGGCAGAAATATACCTAGATTTCCTCGAATACACCAAAATTGACAATGAATTTGAAAACATTCACTTCTGGGCCAGATGTGTTGACGATGTTTTCATAATCATGGACGAAAAATCAATTAACGCTTCCACCACCCTCCTAAGACTCAACAATATTGATCCTCATATCAAATTCACACTAGAATCTGAACCAAATAAAAAAATTAACTTTCTAGATTTAACTATCACTAGAAACTCAGATTCTTTCAGTTATAAAATATTCAGAAAACCTACTCAAACAGCCTCCACCATTTGCCAAGATTCAGTGCACCCTCAGTCCCACAAACAAGCTACATACAATAACCTAGTTCATAGAGCTTTTAGCATACCTATGTCCGAGAAAAATCTAAAGAATGAACTTAACACTATCTGCGGTACTGCAAAATTCAATGGCTTCAGCAATCATTTTATAGAAAGGATAATCAATAAACACAAACATTGCCCTAAAACTACCCTCAAAAAAAAGAAATAACTAAACCTCTAACATTTTCCACCTTCACGTTCAACAATGATATTTACAAGTTAACCAATATATTCAAGAAACAAGGCGTTAAAATAGCTATGAATGTAGAATTCCACCAATTAATATCACCATGCGCAGTGTCTACTTTCTTCTCAACAAGAATTCAAAACTTCACATTCTCCACAACAATCAACCATGCAGCCCATCAACACGGCTTGGTTACTCAATACACCAACTGCCAAATTATCCCCTTAATGATCAGTGTTTAGTCGACTCTTCTTCCAGAGAGTATCAACCACACATTTTGTTACTCATTGTACATACCTGTATATTTTTATATATGTGTCAGTTTATTGCCATGGCACCCATGATGTATCACCAGGACCTACTGAATTCCATGAGTCTATAGATTTTAACAACACAGAGCACCTTATTTGTACTTTTGTTTCAGAATTCTTAGCATGTATAATGTACTTGTATTAATTATTACTCACCTATATCACAGGTAATATTTCATTTTCATTTGCAACATTTCAACCACACTTCATATTGTAAAATTATATTTTTCATAAGACTCTTACTGCTAGAAAAACATGTATTAGGATTTCGCATTTATTTTGTGTAAGTTTTAATATGGCTGACAATGACCCTGAGTAGGGTTGAAACTAGTCCCATGGAATGTAAATACTGTAAATACAACTTAGTATTGAATAGGTGAAAAACTCTACTGTGCATTATTTATATGTTCCTGGTACAATTCTCCACTTTCTCATAACATATTCCAGCCATCAGTGACTTTTGGACCTTTGGATATTTCTCTCAAATTTATCAGCTTCTCTTAGTCACAACATTCCTGTCATTTATGGGCATTCACTAGCATACAGTCACTCTGTTTTAATCAATGGGTTGTAGTGTCTTAGTTCAGCTTGCCTTGAGATGGTTTTTCCATTGTATAAAGCATGTGACCTGCGAAAAGCAATTTGGAGGCCTGCTTTACCTGCTTCTGCTTTAGGGTATTTATCTGTTCTGTAGCTGTGTCAGTGTTTCTATACCGGATCGCACGATCACCTGCGAATATAAGGCAGTCGATCTTGATATATAATTGATTGAGCAGACATTTCTTGTTCCATGTTCCCATTTGTGGACAATCTTTTCCAAAACGAAGTTGGAGAGAACTCCAGATAGCCCATCATCCTATATAACTCCTGTTTGGATTTCAAAATCCTTCGAGAGATGCACCATTAATTTTACTTGGAATGGGTGTCCATTAATAAGTGATTAATACAGTTATTTTGGCATCTACTTTGGACTCTACCAGGATCATCATTTATGATTTTAATTTTCCGTGTTGATTTCCCAGTTTCAGCAACCAGACTTTACTAGGACTTCCCACTTTCTTCAAACCAATACTTTCATAACCAATTCGGTCAAAAGAGGATTGATTTCCCAATGTTGTACCAGTTCATTTGACTTCTTTAAACAACACATAGAGATGTCTCCCTCTCACAACATTAAGCCCTTCTTTTTAAAAACATCAAGGAACTATCAGAGATAACTGTTTATTCACACAATACATATTAAGATAGCTTACATTATAAATCTGGTTTGTCACCAGCAGTACTGTATGTAAATAAGGTGTTGGTTGCTATTTTAAGTTAAAGCATGCAGCACAAATTTCCTTCAGTTAATATTAGGATGGTGCAAATTGTTCAGTAACCATCTGCTACAGAATTTTTTAAAAAACTATAGCATTTTAAAGTGCTTTGTCAAAATTTGCAGGACAAATCTTAAAAAAAGCTTTTATAGTAATACAATGTGGATGTTTTCTTTTTAGTTCTACTTCATGAGAACATTACCAAAGAAAGACAGTTTTGTAATACAGTTTGTGTGTAGTTTTTCCCTGTTTATGCCTTTGTGGCAGGACCTAGTGTTTACAGTGCACTATGTCCTCTGGTATACGCTAGAGCATGTTTGTTACTTTCATTGACCTGTCTCAATCTCATCCTTGGCTTTGACAAAATGAAAGTGACTGAGGTATGAGCAATGCTAGTAATTTCTTATGCAGCCAGTCCCTGTTATGACTGGTGTGAAAATGTTGCTCACAGGGTCAGTTGGAGCATGCATTTCAGTGGGCTCAGCAGACTGATATGTAATAGTAACTTCTGGCTCAATGAGGAAAGCAACGGGAAACTACTTCACTCCTCACTTCCGTAGTAAGCTTCTTCAGTGATGCCTCAGCCATCTATGACAGCTGATGGCGGGATTGTTGAGGATCCAACCAGCCTTTGGGCTGAGGACTACACATACATATTGTAGCTGAGGATGGTCCAATAGTGGACCAAAAATAGTCCTACTTTTAATGAGGTAGCATAAAATTTCTATTATATGTATACAGCGTTCATTAGGTGGGGGAAGTCCTAATAAAGTTCTCGTTACTCTACCAGTATGTCAACGTGCTGTGACCGAATCAAAAGCTTGTTTGCAGTACAATAATAACTACCAAATCTTTGGAGATGTAGTTTTATAGTACTCTTTCCAGGCTATACATCTGCACCATAGCCATGCGCTTAGGGGCTCGCGGCTATGAGCTTGCATCCAGAACATAGTGGGTTTAAATCCCACTGTCGGCAGCCCTGAAGATGGTTTTCCGTGGTTTCCCATTTTCACATCAGGCAAATGATGGGGCTTCACCTTAATGAAAGCCTCATCTGTTTCCTTCCCACTCCCAGGTCTTTCCTATCCCATGATCACCATAAGACCTATCTGTGTCAGTGCGACATAAAGCCACTACCAAAAAAATCTGCACCACACATGATCTTACTTTTCTAAAGCCCACTTGACCTTCTCCAAGCTGATGATCTATTTACTCAACTAGCCTCATCTGAAATGCTTTAGACAGTGCTTTATATGTTATGGGGACAATAAAAATGCCACGATGGTTATCAAGATCTGTTCTATCTCCTTCCTTAAGTAAAGGATGAATCAGAGAAGTTTTGCAATCTGGAGGGTATATTTCTACTTCCCACATATTTTCCATTTCTTGCCTTAAAGTTATAATTGTGATTTCTCCACAACTCTTCAGCATCTCTTCTGTGACTGAGTCTTCACCTGTGGTTTGTTATTCTTAATTTCTGCAATTATCTTATGAAGTTCTTTTTTATCTAATGGGACTGAATTTTTGTTCCCTTGTTTCAGATTTTTCCTAGGCCATTTTTCTTGGATGTTCACAGTTTCTCAAAGTATCTCATCTTGCCCTCACAATTTTCATCCTTGTTTTCGACATTCACTTCTAAACTCAAGCCTCATGATTGACACCCATTTAAGTCTTGCTTGGCAGTTGTGTAACAGGTTCCAGTATTATTATTCCCTCACCGATTATTTTTATTATTCTCAATGCTTCATTAAGGCTATGCTAGATCGCAAACTTAATCAAGCCCCCTATATGTTCAACTTTACGATATCCTAGAGTTTCTTTGCAGGGATCGAACCGAGTAATCAACATAGGGACATCAGAACCAGGACTAGAATTCAGTCTTAAATCTCCATGAACTGTGTTCTGAGGAATAGCTAACAACCAAGATAATTTCCCCATGTACACTGACTGACAGAGCAAATGCAACACCAAGAAGGAGTGGTCAGAACTTTATGCCAATTGCAGGGTAGACTGACGTCACTGAGGTATGCTCATGATGTGAAATGCGCCGCTGTGCTGCGCACGTAGCGAACGATAAATGGGACACGGCGTTGGCGAATGGCCCACTTCGTACCGTGATTTCTCAGCCGACAGTCATTGTAGAACGTGTTGTCGTGTGCCACAGGACACGTGTATAGCTAAGAATGCCAGGCCGCCGTCAACGGAGGCATTTCCAGCAGACAGACGACTTTACGAGGGGTATGGTGATCGGGCTCAGAAGGGCAGGTTGGTCGCTTCGTCAAATCGCAGCCGATACCCATAGGGATGTGTCCACGGTGCAGCGCCTGTGGCGAAGATGGTTGGCGAAGGGACATGTGGCACGTGCGAGGGGTCCAGGCGCAGCCCGAGTGACATCAGCACGTGAGGATCGGCGCATCCGCCGCCAAGCGGTGGCAGCCCCGCACGCCACGTCAACCGCCATTTTTCAGCATGTGCAAGACACCCTGGCTGTTCCAATATCGACCAGAACAATTTCCCGTCGATTGGTTGAAGGAGGCCTGCACTCCCGGCGTCCGCTCAGAAGACTACCATTGACTCCACAGCATAGACGTGCACGCCTGGCATGGTGCCGGGCTAGAGCGACTTGGATGAGTCACGCTTCTGTTCTGTCAGTGATAGTCACCGCAGACGAGTGTGGCGTCGGCGTGGAGAAAGGTCAAATCTGGCAGTAACTGTGGAGCGCCCTACCGCTAGACAACGCGGCATCATGGTTTGGGGTGCTATTGCGTATGATTCCACGTCACCTCTAGTGCGTATTCAAGGCACGTTAAATGCCCACCGCTACGTGCAGCATGTGCTGCGGCCGGTGGCACTCCCGTACCTTCAGGGGCTGCCCAATGCTCTGTTTCAGCAGGATAATGCCCGCCCACACACTGCTCGCATCTCCCAACAGGCTCTACGAGGTGTACAGATGCTTCCGTGGCCAGCGTACTCTCCGGATCTCTCACCAATCGAACACGTGTGGGATCTCATTGGACGCCGTTTGCAAACTCTGCCCCAGCCTCGTACGGACGACCAACTGTGGCAAATGGTTGACAGAGAATGGAGAACCATCCCTCACGACACCATCCGCACTCTTATCGACTCTGTACCTCAATGTGTTTCAGCGTGCATCACCGCTCGCGGTGGTCCTACATCCTACTGAGTCGATGCCATGCGCATTGTGTAACCTGCATATCGGTTTGAAATAAACATCAATTATTCTTCCGTGCCGACTCTGTTTTTTCCCCAACTTTCATCCCTTTCGAACCACTCCTCCTTCGTGTTATATTGTCACTGTCAGTCAGTGTATTATTATCACTAAGTCTCACACTGAGACGCAAAATCAGCACAGGTATGCATTGTAGGCTAATTAGGTATGTAAGGATGTTTTATTCTGAAGTTTTGTGTTAAACAGGATAAAAGTGGAGTAAATACTCTAAAAAAGAAATACTAAATAAATCACTTCCAACCAGATAGAGGACTAAAATTTGGCACAGGTGTTTTTTATTGGGGTGACTATGCTAAACTCATTATCCCTAAATCGCACAATGCCCACAACAGTGTATTCTACAGTCAATGAAACAGTAAGGCTGCTGGAAGAACTGGTTAAGCAACATACTCTGAGCAATTTGGCAACCTGCTTATCTTTCTTGTAAAACATTGCATAAAATTCTTATTCTTCCCCTTCAGAAAGTGAAATGCCTGTTTTACTACTTTATGAGTGTCTTAGGGTGTTTGCACTTGCAGAATATGTCACCATCCTTGTCTTATAGTTTCTTCTCAACAGGAGGTATGATTGAAATTTTCAACTTATATAGTTTTAGATGTACCATAACCAAATGTTAACAATATTTATAAAGAGTTACATTTTACCAGTCGACAGCTATGTAATTGTTCTAGTTTTCGAATCATTGCAAATATTTACCCTCAAAAATGTATCCAACAAAATGTGCCCCTTGCATTTTGACAAAACTGGAACTTGTTTTCTATTTAGCAGATAGATATAGAAACGTATATTGTTACAGTATGAGTGCTAGCTGATGTCTATCTACAGGAATGTTCCGAATTTCATTTTATATTATTTTTGAATTTCTGTGTTAATTTAATTCTATCTATCAAATCTATCTACCTCATGCCAGAATAGTTTGCTCACTACCTCACTCACGCCAATGGCGATGGAGTTGGGAATGGCATCTGGCTGTAAAACTCAAATCATCATGAAACGGCCAAGAAGATGAAGAACTGAATCAACAGGAATGTCACTGTGCTAGGGCACTTAGGTCCAGCCTCCTGCATAAAAAAAATAAATCACATCATCTCAAGAACGGACAAATATGGGGACATAAGAATGGAAGGCTGGACATCACACCTAAATTTACCATCTAAAAATCTGACCTTTTGTGAGGATATCTTTAAGCGAATCAAGAATCCGCAAACTACCCTTCCTTTCCACCTAATCCTAGCTAACGGAGACTACTGTCGAGAATCGATTACAATCTAGGATGGAGGTATGAAGCCTGGGACCAGCATAGAAACAACTTGAATTTAGACTCATCAAGTCTTCCCAGGATGGCACAAGTAACTGCTCTGCCATGATATTTAAGAAGAAAGAGAAAAGACAACAAAATTGACTAAAGCTAAAATGAGAGGGAAGGGAATATAGTGAACAAAAAGTGAGACTTGTAACTTGTTTACAAAAATGGCAAAAATTGCCTTAGCAATATAATTAAGTGGGCGTGTGCAGAAGGATAGACTACACTGATGGTCCACAGCAATGAAAGAAACAGAAAACATCAATAATTGGACAGTGTTATTTTTCAACTGCCTAAGCACCGTTACAACAAAAAAAAATGAGACTTTGATGCTACCTATTGAATTGGACAATGAACTATGTGCATGCAGTGTTTTGGTGCCTTTCCTTTAATAATGGCAGTAGAGAAAACAATGCCACAAAAATGGATCCCAAAGTAACTTATGTGATGGAAACCAAAGAAAGAAAAATTGTCATGTCTTGCAATATGATGTAGGGCAATATCAAGAAAGAAAAAGGTCAAATAGGGCAAAATTGTTGGACTGAGTAAGAGCATATAACCAATAAAACAAATATGGTTGCTCTCTTTTGGGAAATGCTAAACATCATCTAAAAACATTAAGCTTAAACAAACCCCCCATGGTGCAACAGCCGCAATCAGCCTTGGCCTACCAGGCACCGCTCCTCAGCCTGAAGTCTGCAGATTATGAGGTGTCGTGTGGTCAGCACAACGAATCCTCTGGGCCGTTATTCTTGGCTTTCTAAACCAGGGCTACCATCTCACAGTCAGATAGTTCCTCAATTGTAATCATGTAGGCTGAGTGGACCTCGAACCAGCCCTCAGATCCAGGTAAAAATCCCTGACATGACCGGGGATTGCACCCGGGGCCTCCATGTAAGAGGCAGGCACGTTACCCCTACACCGCAGGGCCAGCTTAAACAATCATTCCGAGCAAATTGTAGGCCAAAGAGAAGGAAAATAAACGAAAATACTGATTTGCAACACCAAGAACAATGCGAAGTACAAATGGGATGCCCACAGAGACCACACCAAGAAATGCAGCTAAAATGAGGTAGGGGGCAAAATAAGTATATGACAAATTGCAGAGAGAGAGATTCTCCTCTTAATTCAACTTGGACTTGATAAATACAGTTCCACAAATTAGTATCTTCATATACTACACCGATAGCACCAAGAAGAGTTTAGCACCTTCTCCTCATGACAAACCACTTACCTTCTTATCCAAACAAGTGAACATAGACATTCCACTACGTTATTCAAACAGAAAATTATTTCCATTTGAAATCACTTACAGACAGTTACCAATATCAGGATATTACATCTTCCAACACGCAAGATCAAAGCCCCTCCAAAAAATAAGCAATACATTCATGCAAACACACATTCGAGTTAAGTACCTCGCATTGTAGGTAACATGCTGGTTAGATACAGGAACAACTAGCCACATGGGACCCATATGCTGTACGATAGAAGAAGAAAAATCCTAGAACACATTAAAAGGCGAATCATGATTTAAAACAAGAAGTAACATGTCCGTCAGGCACTACCGAAAGAAAATACCCATAAACTACATCAGGCGGTACATGCAAGGTGTACTGGGAAAGAAGCATGATTTTATGTCTAGCTTATAAGAATCCATTTACTGACCATGAATACGAAATATGGAATCATTAATATGTAAGCCCACAGAATGCGGTGGGACATAGCAAAATCTGCTAACAGTGCTTGAATTTGAAACTCATTAATGCATCAAAGACTGTTGGTGAAAGCAATCGATACATGTATGAATGATTATATTTTTTTATAGTGTGACGAAATATATTTACTATCCAGAAATTAAAAATGTTACAATCAGGTGGGAAAAGTAATTAATGTGACCATAGAGAATTGGAGCTATATGGGAATTGCACAATATCAAGCTTAAAGACCAATCTGAATAATGTTATATTCAGTTCATCACAAGGATTTTATGAAATCTACCTCCTTCAGATACCAGTAATCCCAACTGCCGGGTAATGGCAATCCAAATGGTGAGGAGTGAAAGAGCATAAACACGACTTGGATGTGGTGGAGGACCCAGTGTTATATGCATTATCACCATCCATTGAGAGCAACCCTAACTTATCCTTAATCTCTTCAGTCCGTGTACCATACTGCCATTGTTCCAACCTGTAGGTACCATGAATCATTCTTAATATGTTCATGTGTAGTTATTTCCTGTTTATGAATTAGATATTCTTAGCCTTTCCAGCTTACACTCCCATACTGCAAAGTAGGTCTGAAACAGGGTGTTGTAAAGAGTTCTTTCTTGAGGAATACTGATAGTTGCTGCAATATTTTTGCTACATCTACATTCAATTTCATATACCATATTGTCATCCTGGAGGAATACACTTCAAATGATCCACTTTTTTCAGTTTCATTTTTTCTAACAGACATTCAATCTCCTCATATTTTCTTTTTGTCTTCCAAAAGACATACTTTATTCTTGAAAATGTTAATTTCCATTCCAAACTCATTACACCTCCTTTCCAGCTGCTGGAGACCTGCCACTACGACCAAATCCACCACATTAAAAATTAAATAATTGAAGTTCAACCAATTCAATACATAAAAGAAAGAAATGTAGTAATTACATTCTTATTTAACTGGGACCGGTTTCGACCCTAGTCCAGGTCATCATCAGCCGTAAAAACATGTAGTCGAAATCACACAATGTTTATGAATATTGGAGAAATGGGTCAGTTTCACACTCTGTCAGGCACAAAGTCACAACACTATCAAATAATATATGAAGATCATAAATAACTTGAAGTCGCAGACGAATAGATTTGAAGAAGTAAACCGCCAGTTCCCGGTGATCAGCGCGGCACATTCAAGGTCATGCGCTGCGGTCTCGAACACCGAAGTAGAGTGGAGAATGTCTTGAAGGTCCAATATTTGTCTCGGTTGCGGGAAGTTAAGTACGTATATAAAAATATACGACACAAATCAGTATAATTGAATGAGTACTTGTGCTCCTGCTAAGTTCTTGGAAAACAGTTGACTTGAAAAAAACAATTGTAAAGAGAAAAAATGTAGTAAAAAGCGCAATATTGGAAAACAAATGAAAACTTATATGCAGAGTGCGCTATTTTTTAAATTGAAAAAATTTTTAGGACATGATTGAAGTATTGAAATAATAACATTAAGTTATTTATTAGACCACCTAATCAATACAAAATCGTCTTGGATGATTTACATAAATTTGTTAGCTAATAGTGGGACATGTTTCGCCTTCCCTGAAGGCATCATCAGCCATAGTCTTAACCTTAAATTAAAAATAAGCGTCTAAATAACATGTAGTAATGAAATGAATTTTAAAAATCTTGAAGAGATTTGAAGTAAAATAACATTAAAAATAACAATGATGGTTTGAAAATACAATGTGATGAGATACAATAGTGGAAGTATTAACAAAATTAACATTAGAAGGCTGCTAAAATAAGTACAATGGATAAAACAACAGATTGTTATACAACAAGTAGTAAGATTGCATAAAAGTAATGTTGATAGTCATGGCGGTTATAATTAGACGATGGCGAAAAATCTTATATAATCAAAGTAAAGAGGAGAGAATAAAAGTCAAAGTTAGTCGAGAGATCCAAAGTTCATCATGATCTTGAAGATAAAAGACAAAAGTCAGATGCATATGGTGAAGTTGTAGAACACGTTGAGGATATGAAGTTGGTGAACAGAAGTTGAAGAACAGTTTCAAATAGGATCACTATGGACCATCTCAAAATTTGAAGTGATGTTCAAATGTTGTAAATTGTGAGTTTGTAGATATTCTAGTTGAAAAAGCATATAAAAGTGGAATCTGTAAATGGAAGCAAGAAACGTAGAGTTAATTGTGTGAAAAGATATTTGAAAAATATTGAAGTAGAATCGTATGCACTTACCATTTGACGGTGACAAAGATAGCTTGTAATATTATGAGTTAGAAGAATTTGCAACCGTAGACTTCTTGCTACGTGTGTTATAACTGAAGTTTTGTGCTGGAGGGGGATCTGTTTGCGTTGACGTAACTATTGGAGGGGGGCTGCTATTGGTGGGAGGGAAGGAAGAGAGTGTATTACTGCACGTGTTGTAACGGTGTAAGGCTATTGGAGGGAGCGATGTTCCGGTGGGTATGGCTATGGGTTTATTGGTTGTATTTGAATTAGAGGTACTAGCGGCGGGGGAAAGGGAGGGGGGTATATTAGCTGTAGGGGAGGTGGGAACTCTAATTGATGTGAGGTTGAAGATTTTTAAGAATTTGTTGGTGAGGGAAGTTGATTCTCGTAATAAAATAAGAATCTGTTCATACAAGGGGCTTTTTTTATCAATAGTGTCATTTAGATTTTTATCTTTATTAAAATGTTGGTCGAGGAAAATAAATAAGTTATCATATTCTGTCATGAGTTTGCTTTTATCGACTCTTTTTAGGATATGGAGGTCTTGTTCTATTGTGGTGAATTTATGCCCGGTGTCCCTCATATGGTTGGCCATTGCGGAGAATTTGTTGTGTCTTTGGGCATTGTAATGCTCGGCATATCTGGTAGAGAAGCTGCGGCCAGTTTGGCCAACATAAGAAAAATTACATGTAGAGCATTTCAATCTGTATATTCCTGATCCAGAGTAACTATTGTCTGTGATGTTCATAGAGTTGTGATTGAAGAATAAATTACGATTAGTGTTTTTTGTTGTGTAGGCTATTTTTATTTCGTGCTTCATTAATGAATTGGTTATCGGGTAAATGCTATGGTTAGTGAACGTGAATTTAGCGTATTTTGGTTTGACGGGTTTTAATGGGGTTAAATTAATGAAGCACGAAATAAAAATAGCCTACACAACAAAAAACACTAATCGTAATTTATTCTTCAATCACAACTCTATGAACATCACAGACAATAGTTACTCTGGATCAGGAATATACAGATTGAAATGCTCTACATGTAATTTTTCTTATGTTGGCCAAACTGGCCGCAGCTTCTCTACCAGATATGCCAAGCATTACAATGCCCAAAGACACAACAAATTCTCCGCAATGGCCAACCATATGAGGGACACCGGGCATAAATTCACCACAATAGAACAAGACCTCCATATCCTAAAAAGAGTCGATAAAAGCAAACTCATGACAGAATATGAAAACTTATTTATTTTCCTCGACCAACATTTTAATAAAGATAAAAATCTAAATGACACTATTGATAAAAAAAGCCCCTTGTACGAACAGATTCTTATTTTATTACGAGAATCAACTTCCCTCACCAACAAATTCTTAAAAATCTTCAACCTCACATCAATTAGAGTTCCCACCTCCCCTACAGCTAATATACCCCCCTCCCTTCCCCCCGCCGCTAGTACCTCTAATTCAAATACAACCAATAAACCCATAGCCATACCCACCGGAACATCGCTCCCTCCAATAGCCTTACACCGTTACAACACGCGCAGTAATACACTCTCTTCCTTCCCTCCCACCAATAGCAGCCCCCCTCCAATAGTTACGTCAACGCAAACAGATCCCCCTCCAGCACAAAACTT
This sequence comes from Anabrus simplex, assembly GCF_040414725.1. NCBI lineage: Eukaryota > Metazoa > Arthropoda > Insecta > Orthoptera > Tettigoniidae > Anabrus > Anabrus simplex. The sequence goes on from NC_090267.1 coordinate 8,766,933, forward strand.
CAGTTATAACACACGTAGCAAGAAGTCTACGGTTGCAAATTCTTCTAACTCATAATATTACAAGCTATCTTTGTCACCGTCAAATGGTAAGTGCATACGATTCTACTTCAATATTTTTCAAATATCTTTTCACACAATTAACTCTACGTTTCTTGCTTCCATTTACAGATTTCACTTTTATATGCTTTTTCAACTAGAATATCTACAAACTCACAATTTACAACATTTGAACATCACTTCAAATTTTGAGATGGTCCATAGTGATCCTATTTGAAACTGTTCTTCAACTTCTGTTCACCAACTTCATATCCTCAACGTGTTCTACAACTTCACCATATGCATCTGACTTTTGTCTTTTATCTTCAAGATCATGATGAACTTTGGATCTCTCGACTAACTTTGACTTTTATTCTCTCCTCTTTACTTTGATTATATAAGATTTTTCGCCATCATCTAATTATAACCGCCATGACTATCAACTTTACTTTTATGCAATCTTACTACTTGTTGTATAACAATCTGTTGTTTTATCCATTGTACTTATTTTAGCAGCCTTCTAATGTTAATTTTGTTAATACTTCCACTATTGTATCTCATCACATTGTATTTTCAAACCATCATTGTTATTTTTAATGTTATTTTACTTCAAATCTCTTCAAGATTTTTAAAATTCATTTCATTACTACATGTTATTTAGACGCTTATTTTTAATTTAAGGTTAAGACTATGGCTGATGATGCCTTCAGGGAAGGCGAAACATGTCCCTCTATTAGCTAACAAATTTATGTAAATCATCCAAGACGATTTTGTATTGATTAGGTGGTCTAATAAATAACTTAATGTTATTACTTCAATCTAATATCATCAATACGGACCAAAAATGATATTTATTACATGTAATGATTGAAGTAGTCGAAGTTGGCGCAAGACAAGAGTTAAAATTTGAAAGAGGAGAACCGAAATGAAGGTCGATGGTTTTTTTTTTTTAAATAAATAGAGAAGGTAGAATAAATTAACAGAGGAAGAGTGATAGTGAAAAAAAAGAGAAAAAATAAAAGAGATTGAAGTTAGATGGTATTGAGGAAGGATAAGATAGGGAAATGAAGGAGGGGTAATTTAGGGTGGGTTAGGAGGGTGGGTTATTGGAGGTAGAAAATGTGGGTGGGAACTTTGTAAGGTATGGAAAATAGAATTGGGGTTTTGGAATTTGGAATTTTTGAGAAGAAGAATTAAGAAGTCAAAAAGGATATTGGGTTTTTCAGAAATACCGTTTAAATTGAAATTAGGGTTGAAGTACTGGTCAAGGTGGATAAAGCAATTTTCAGTAATGTTTAAGAAGGGGCCTTTGTTAATGATTTTAAGTATATTCATGTCATTGTTAATACTGGTGAAACTATGCTTGGAGTCTTGTATGTGCTGTCCTATGGCAGAGAATCTGTTGTATTTAATGGCGTTGACATGTTCAGAGTACCTGATATTGAAGTTGCAGCCAGTTTGTCCGACGTAGGAGGAATTGCAGTTGTTGCATTTGAATCTGTATACACCAGATTTAGAAAAAGCATTAGACTTATTTAGAGATTTAGAGTTGTGTAAGATATCAAGATTTCTATTGTTAGTTCTAAAAGAAATTTTCATGTTATGTTTTTTAAAAATATTAGTTATTTTATAAGCATCCTGAGTGAAAGTGAAGGTGGAAAAAGCAGTTGGTTTTATTGTGTCTTTAGATAAAGTGGTTTTTGGACGGTGTTTGAATTTGTTGATGATGCGGTTAATGAAGGAGTTGTTAAAGCCATTAAATTTAAATCCACCACATAGCAAAAATCCCTACTATATTTTCACTCAGTTCAATCCCTCCCTGCCATTTAATGAGCCACATATACCAGTAACTACCGTGAGCCTGTAATATTCTACACCTAACAACCAACAACTTTTCCATGTACTCTACCACATGCCTATTCTAGATCTACAAAAGATAACTGTCTACTACTCTTCTAGTATTTTACAGTTACTTGGCTGGTCTGCCAATGCCTCTGTGATCTGAAAAACTTTATTTACTTGGGAAACCAAAACAGGGAGAAGTGGAATTACAGAGTTCCGCTCTGACTTTCATCCAATTGACTCCCTGCACATTCTCAATTATTAAATATTATTTATGATAGTCAACTTACGAAGTTTGAGGGTTCTTCTGCATCTGAAGGCCACGCAGGCTCACATTTGACAGACACAGGTTCCTCCATACTTTCTGACAATATACCCTGCAAAACACAAGCAATACAGCTCTTGAAATAAGTCCAAAATGCATCAAATTTGGAAATCATCTTCAATCATTCAATTAAACATTGGGAATTCCAATAATATCCCCAGATACATGTCCATGTCACTAAGCGGGTTGTTAGATTTTAGAGGAAGTAAATCAATGGTAGGTGAGCCTTTCCTCTTAACTCTAGCCAGAAGAAAAAAAGGAGTAGTTCAGTAAAACTGTACTAACTAGATCACAAGAGAGAGATAAAGAATCCAACATGGTGCGCTTCATACAACATTACAGCATTGAACACAATATTGCCGACTTAAGAACTATTCTTTCATTGGTTAGTGACAACAACATCACAGAATATGAGAAGCGTGTGGCTAGCAAGAAGACCATTAGCCCCCAGGTTAGAGTTCCAAACTGGCCCACAGTCTTCTATCATCCAATATAACAGTATTGGCTACTGACATGACCAGTTGAAGAGTTGTGTCACAGAAACAGCAATTACATCTGGCACACAATCAGACATGTCACTTTCAAACATTGAGGTTTAATTAGTCTTGGTCTGGGGTTTATGTCAGACGTTTTATCAATATCATCTGTTTCTCCTGGTGAAAATTTTAACACAGGATGAACAGGAATTTGAGCTACAGCTATCCTGGTATAATGCCCTTTCTTGTAATCTAAACGATATTCTGTCAAAAAAGAATTAATAACTAGCGTCACACACCGACAAGAAATTTTCATTACCAGAAATTAATCCCCACCAACTTACATATCTACCAAAAAAATAAGGGGCCTACATTCCTAATGGCTTTATGTCGCACCGATACAGATAGGTCTTATGGCGACAATGGGATAGGAAAGGCCTAGGAGTTGGAAGTGGCCGTACCCTTAAGCTACAGCCCCAGCATTTTCCTGGTGTGAAAATGGGAAACCACAGAAAACCATCTTCAGGGCTGCCAACAGTTGGATTCGAACCTACTATCACCTGGATGCAAGCTCACAGCCGCGCGCCCCTAACCGTATGGCCAACTAACCAGGTACTGCATTAACAAATATGAGGCCAAACAGACAGTATTCCTCACATAAGTATTACAGTGATTTTCCGTGAAACTAGCGCAAAACTACGATAAGTACATTTTTTCAATTTTTTACTCCAGAGTCTCAATTTTAGTGTGATCTCAGCGTTAAAAAGTGATAATTGCTAACTAAACACTTAAAAATATTGCTTTACACTGGAGTTTTATTCTTTTAAAGATGTTCAGTAGCAAACAGTGTCATGTGCAGATACGGAGAAAGGAGAATTCACGAATAGAGCTGCAATTGTTTGGAATCTACAGAAAACTTCAAACCGAGATTCCTCAATAACATTATTTTGCAGATATCGTGGCCTTGCACTGACATAGTAATGTGTTAAAAAATAGAACGAAAGTTAAACCCTCAAGTACCAAGGTCCGGTCACTGAGAGTGAGACTTTAATTACCTGGAAACTCCATTGTTGCAGAAACTTGTGCTGCTGGCTACCTTCTGAAAACAACTTCACCTCTGTAGTATGACAGTAACAAGTTCAAGGTTACGCGCAGTTGTGATTAACGTTCAGGAAGTGGCCTGTGACACCAGACCTCAGTGGATGTGAACTGTCTCAGCGATCAGTCATCATACATTGCATGCAAGTGGCCCGTGAAACCGGATCTTGCTGTTTTATTTATCAGTGAGTGTGAAGTGAACAGTCTCAGTGATAGCACTTCATGCACGAGGTTTATGGTACAAATAGTCCTGCAGGAACAAGTGTCACAAATACTGCTATGGATACTTTCGGAACATGTGTTACAAGTGAAAGCTTTACTAAAGTTGTGCAAGAGTGGCTTGAAGAGGACTGTAGTGATGGAGACAGCTGTGAAGACAATATCGCAATTCATAGTGATCATAGTTTGGACTCGGAAACTAGTGAAAATCACGAGGAAGTGGTAGGTAGTGCAGTGAATGATGAGATAGAAGAAAACAGTGTGAGTGAATCTTCCGACAAAAGTAATAGTGATGCAGTTCAACCTCGTTATTATTACGGCAAGAATCGATATAAATGGTCATCAAAACCCTGCGTCCCTAAGCATTCTCGGACACTGAAACACAATATTTTGAGACTCCCAGTTTTACGACGTACAGCTCAAATTGGTAATGAAGCTGACCCCGTATCTGTATGGAATCTTCTTATAACGGATGATATTCTCGTTATCATTCTTCGATGGACAAATGTAAAATCCTCCAGAGAGTGAAGCAAGTGCAAATCACAAACAGACTTCAGAAATGTAGACTTGATGGAGCTGAAAGCCTCATAGGTTTGTTATTTTCCTCTGCAGCTTTCAAATCCAATCATGCAAGCACAAGATCAATTTTTGCGACAGATGGTACCGGGAGGGAAATATTCCACTGCGTAACGAGTAAAAAAGATTTGAAACTCTTCTCTCAAACCTTAGATTTGACAACCCTGACAACAGAAGTGCGCAAAGAGATCGATCCTACAGCAGCAATTTCTGAGGTATTTGATGCATTTGTCAGGATCTGTCACAGTGCATTCAGTGTTTGTTCCTCTGCGTGTATTCATGAGATGCTGGTCAGCCTCAGGGAGAGATGTAGATTCAAGATGTATATGCCCAGTAAGTTATGCAAGTATGGACTAAAACTAATGTGCCTTACTGATGCTAGGAACAATTATTTCTACAGTGGGTACATCTTCTGCGGTAAGAACTCGGACGGGTCAACACTTAGTGTAGAAGAACGTCGTCTTTCGAAACCTACTCAAGCAACTCTTCGGCTCAGTGCTCCCCTATACGGATCTAACAGAAATATTACTGCGGACAACTGGTTTAGTTCAATGGAAGTTGTGAAGTGTATGAAAGACAAGAAAGTTACATACGTAGGAACTCTCAAAAAGAATAAACGGGAAATTCCACCAGCATTTTTGCCTTCAAAGATGAGAGAAGTAGGATCGTGTCAATTTGGATTTACCAGACACATTACTTTGGTATCAGAAGTCCCAAAGAAGGGACAAGCTGTGATTCTCGTATCTTCTATGCACCATGACAGTGCAATTAATGCTGAGACTAATAAGTCTGAAATTACAATGTACTATAACTGCAGCAAAGGAGGCAAAGTGGATGAAAAGTGTGCGGTTTATTGCATTGGACGGCGCACATGATGGTGGCCCATGGCCATTTTCTAAATGGTCCTGGACATCAGTGCCTTCATGTACAATGCCTTCAAGGATAATCCTGTGAGAACTAGGTTAGAATTCATGTTGGATCTAGCCTCCTCTCTTGTGAAATCACAGATGGAAAGCAAAGTGAACGATTTTCATCTCACATTTGAGCTGAGAGCTTCAATCTGCAGAGTTATGAGAATGCCAGAAGAACCACCACAACCCTCAAATGAAAATTTGCAAAAAAGGAAAATGTGTTACCTGTGTGACCTAAAGAAGAAAAGGAAAACCTTCTACTTGTGCCGCAGGTGCAAAACAATAATCTGCTTGGAACGCACTAGTAAAGTATGTACTCGCTGTATTCAGTGCGAGTAAAAATGAGGACTAAGTTTCTGCCTTGCAGATTTTTTCCATGTACATAAGTTTTATTAATTTCCATCATTTCTGTTAGTCATGACTGTGTTCCAATTGACTGTGGTAGAATTTTTCATGTTACTTAGCAATATATTGTATTGTTCCTTACTACTATTACTACTACGAAACGTAGGGGAAGGCGAGCCTCTTAGACGGTTACGCCGTCTCTCAGGCCGGGAGATTTCTTACGGTGAAGGAGATGTGCGGAGAAGGTGAGGGGGTAGGCGGCCGTGGCCTATACCACGAACTGTCCCGTCATTCGCCTTAGTGCAGGAGAATGGAAAACCACGGAAAACCATTCTCAGGACAGCCGACGGGCGGGGCCAGGCGAGAAGTGCAGCACTGTGCCCCAGGCCCGTCTCCCGAATGCAGAGGCGCAGAGACATGGTAGAGCCGTGGCCACCTTTCCTCTTCTCGGTTGGCCGGTCAGAGTACAGAGCTGTTGATCACGGACAAGCTGTGGCCTCTTAAGAGACGAAACCCACTTTGCATCTACCGACCGGATTGTTCCTTAGATCCTTCATTGTGATATTTTTCTACGTTTCTACCTTTCGTCATAATTAAAAAGATTTGTCGTCAAGTGGTAGATTATTCGATTACTATTTGCGTCTTTCCCCATTAGGAAAGGTCACTACTGAGTACTGGTAACGTTTCTAGACAATGTTAGAATTTATACATGTATTTAAAAAAAAAAACTTTCGGCGGTCTCACTGACCGGACCCTGTGGTTAGTGTTACAAATCAAAACCTAGATTCTTACGAATTTTATCTTACGATTACAACGAGACTCTGCTGCCGGAGAGGTACTGTACCCGTTACCCGCGAGTTCTAAACAGCATGACGACCAGTTCGAGATGGAAGCTGCTTCCTTCGTAGAGAACTCCAATTTAACATCATCATAAAAGGCATGCTGAAGAAGTAGAAAGCTGTGAGAGTACCACTTTCAGACTAACTAGCATGTTTATCTCCCATTACAAGTGTAAATTGGTGACAAGCACTATCGACACCAGCTGTACCCGTTAAATGTATAGTAGCACCATTGCCTGACGTACCTGCCAAGAATTAAATAGAATTCTTATCATATCTACAACGTCTTTGAATTTACCTGTTGTCAGAACAAAACAAAATTTGAGAAAAATTTATCTCTATATTCTGAAATGGTGGAAAACTGAGGGAAACTACTCAAAACTGTTCTCAGTAAAAAAACTACTAGTGATGTGCTCTTCTTCTTCTTGGTTAGTTGTTGGACATCGTCGTAAGACGCTACGTCCAGTCACTGGTTTGCGGGTTAATTCTTCGAGCATACAAATAGATAGAGGGGGCGCTGCCAGCAGAACGTGGCGCCAAGATACAAATCAGCTGATGTTGGGCACGTATCGTAAATTGCGCGGGCCATCGGTGTAAGCGGGGAGATTTCAAGGATTCATTGTCGACAAACCAGACCTTTTCTATGCAATTTTCATGTGTTACAAACATAAAAAAACACGTATTTTCGTTTATGTGATAAGTGAATTACACCAGTATGAAAGAATATAGCAAAAATAGTCACTTCTTGCTCTGTTTATAATTGCAGTCAGAGATTTGAAAAGGGGAGTAAGATATCTTTTCACGGGTAAAGATTAAAATCTGTAACTGAAAGGACACTGTCTTGATTTCGTACAGTATCTAGGCTGCCAGGGAAAACGAGTATAAGTCAGAAAATGATACTTGTACCGTTGGGACCAAATGAAATATTAGGCCTTGGTACATATAGTTTAGTTATGACTTATAACTGCATCGTGGACATATCTTACTTTGAACTTTTTTGACATAATCGTTTTACTTGGTAACCTAAATTTATTTCTGGACCTCACAGCACAGTCGTAAGTCGAGCACCCTGACTACGCGGCTGAGCCGGATTTTCGGACATAGAAAGTTCTAATTGCGGTGCTGACTGGCCATCCTTAGAGTAGTGGTTTTCCAATACTCCTTCCAGGAAAATACCAGGATGGTACCTTGTTTAACCCCCCCCCCCCAACCTACCTGAATCCTAGACCTTAAAAACTAGTTACACACACTAGGTTATCAGACAAATTCAACAAACACCTGAGGATGAGGGGATGATGGCCAATATGTCCCAAGCCACTCAAATGAAGTAACATCATCATTTATTTAATGTAAGGTATAAATGTTTGGAGAGGGGGAATAACATTGGTTTATTGTGGGATACATTGCTGGATATCACCCTCTAAGCATAACTGATTATGTTATTAACTTATTTCAGTTTCCCTTCAGACCCCAAATTGCTGAAGAAATGAGTCATGAATATGAACATAAAGGGTTTTCAACCATCAAAATTTAGTAAACTTTGTTCAAAGCATTTTGAACCTAGCTGCTTCGACAAAGAGAGATTTGGCCATCCATTTCCTCTGAAAGGATCAGTTCCAACAGTTTTTGAATTTCCAGAACACCTGAACAAACATTCCAGGCATCGTAAGCCACCTAAAAGTCGAAACACCCCTTGCACTTCATCTTCACTTCCAGTAATTGAAAGTAATGATAACTGAGCAGCATGCTCCATCTACTGAAAACATTCCAATACTAGTTCTAACATTCCTGGCAAATCTAAAAAAAGAAAGTATTACATTGGTGATTTTGAAGAAAGTGACATTAATTCCCCCAAAAAGGCAAAGAGATGTCTCTTCAATGCACACAGCACAATTTGTTCTCAAAACCTACTGAAACTAAAAACAAGAATTAAGAAAATAAATAATTATTTAAATTAATTGGTGGCTCATTTACAGAAGGAACTAATGATAAATGAAAAGGCTGCAGCAATGTTAAAATTCAGTAAAACTCTTTTATATTCACTACATTTGTTTATTTTTCCAGATGTGTGCCACATGCTGAAATTGGTGAGGAATTCTTTGGCTTCTTTGGGCACAATTTTTAACAGTGAAGGTAATGCCATAAAATGGACATATGTAGAAAAACTAGTGGAAATACAACTAGAAGAGGGATTAACACTTGCTACTAAGATTCGTAAGTGCCATATTAATTGGGAATCGGAAAAGATGAAAGTCAAATTAGCAGCCCAAACTTTGAGTAACAGTGTGGTTCAGTTACTCAGGTATTTGAAAAATTCAGGGTATGATTTATTTGAAGACTGTGAAGCTACAGGTGAATTTGTAGACATTTTTAATAACATATTTGACAGTTTGAACAGCAGGAATATATTACAAAAGGGATTTAAGTGTGCATTCTCTCCCAAAACAGAGGTTTTTATAAAGGATTTCCTCAGCAAGGCAGAATCATACATCATGCAGCTATTAAAATCAAGTTCGCTAGACTCTTCTGTTCTTCACTCAAGGAAGAAGACTGGATTTTTGGTGTGCATTAGAAGTTGCCTTGGCCTCTATAAGTATTTAGTCCTCAGTGAGCAGCATAAATTGAAATACCTGTTATTGTACAAATTCAGTCAGGACCACTTGGAGGTATTGTTCTCTGTCATTAGAAGGAGAGGTGGTGAAATCAATAACCCTACTGCTGCTCAGTTTAAAGCTGTGTACCAAAGATTGCTGGTTCGCCAAGAGGTTAAAGGAGCAGATTCAAGCAACTGCATTGCCTTGGATCAAATTAATATATTGAGTGCATCTAGCTCCGAGCCCAGTTCAGATTTACAGTGTCATGCAATTCTCGCAGTATCACAAGATAGGGTTGCAGATATCCCACTAATTCCAGGTTTTGATCATAACTACTGTACTCATCCAGCATTTGAACAGTTGTCCCCATATGTGAGTGATGTGACATACCGGTATATTGCTGGATTTTGGAATGCACTATGCTTGAGTGCTCTGAGGAGTGCCACAGAGAACTACACAGACTAGGCTTTAATCAAGGAGAATATGTACTCTGGAGATGAGGGATTAACCGTGCCCTCCTAAGATGTGATAGTGTTGTGTAAGGTGACTGAAAGTGCACTCAGAAATATAAATGTACTAAGAAGCAAAGAAGTTTGTTGAGGTCAGTGAATGGAACCTTGTTTTATTGTATAAAGGACCATTTACTTGAGCAAGAACTTGCACAGAGCCATGAAATTGACTTGGTTAAGTTAATTGTGAAGTGTTATGTCAATTCCAGAATGCGACATGAATGTGCTAAGGAAGAAGAGAAAAGAGACAGGGAAAAAAAAAAGAAGTGTATTGAACAAATAGATATTGTTCAATCATCAGTGACTTAGGACAGTATTGTGAAGACATGCAGTTCTGTGGTTTTCAAAACATTCCTGATCAGCAGCCTGGTGAAGAATGGTGAATAACTTACATGTAAATAGTTGTTTCCTGCATTCTATAATCCATTTGGGTATTAACTGTCTGCAGCTGTTTTGGTGACTTGTAGCCTACATGACTTTCTGTCTTCCATCATATTGTACATTTTAAGGATAGTTTTGTGAATGTTACATCTCATTAGGCTTAACTACCTCAGTTATAGTTTTGTGTTCTATCACACATTTGTGTATTAACTGTCTGCAGCTGTTTTGGTGACTTGTAGCCTACATGACTTCCTGTCTTTCATCATATTGTACATTTTAAGGATAGTTTTGTGAATGTTACATCTAATTAGGCTTAACTAACTCAGTTATAGTTTGATATAGCCTGAGTATTTAGAACAGCTGAACAACATTTGGTGTGTGTGTGTGTGTGTGTGTGTGCTTTTTCATATCTGATAGTGGCTGATAACCTAGATGTTAGGTTGTTCTATGTGCGTTCATGCATGATAGCGGCTGATAACCTAGATGTTAGGCCCTGTAAAACAATAATTATCATCATGCCTAAATGTACATCTGCAAACTAAATGTGAAGGTCTGTGAATAAGTGTGATGATGGTGATAGCTGGTTTTTTTTAATAACAGAACCTTGAGGTTATCACCTGCATTATTGGTAATTTCAAACTTTCTTTGACCCTAATTATTATAGGTGCATAGGGGACGATTGCGTTATTATCGGCCACGTTTCTTGATTTATAAGGCTTAACCAGCATTAAATCGGCCTTATTAGAAATGCAGGTTATTGGTATGTTTGTTGAGTTTATTATTTGCAGCACTGTGAAAATATTTTAAAAATAACTATTTCAGACGAATATTACGGAGAAAAATTAAACTTGTGAAATTAGGAGAACTAAAATAGGTTAACAACGTGAGACCTATTCGCGTCACCGTATCGCTTAACTGATTCATAAACACATCAGAATATCACACATATAAAATGATACTTAACATTTTTCATACAAAAAAGGAATGGAAATATTCCTAGGGGATTGCATTTATCACCATCTTCAATAGTTGAAATCAATTAATCATAAGGAGCACGCTTAAATCGGGATTTAAAAACACTCCGCAATGCTCTTCTTATGGAAGACCGCCTTGTTTTGCCCTACATCAGCTGATCACTCAGAGCTTGATGTTGGTGCCACGCTTGGCCGGTAGAGACATACTGAGCGCCCTCTCTATCTATGTCTATGCTCGAAGGGTTAATTAATGTCTGGGAGAGGTGCCAACGTTAGAAGAAATTAGTACACTACGAGAGAGTAGGGTTAGCTATGTAATGAAGCTAATTACAGCAGTTAAAGATGAAACTTAGGAAAATACCAATTTTATTTAGGCGAAACTATCAGGGCATAACACAAAAACACTGGGACACAAGGTTCTAATTCTTCACGTCTGTGTGGTCTATCACGACGTCTTACTACAAACAAACAAGACCGGACCACAAATAAGGGTTAGTATGTGCAAGTCCGTACCTACAGGAAAGGAAAAGGTTACAACTGGATGTTACATGTAAGTAAAAAATTGATTATTAAGTCTACAACGCGAAAAGTCGGTTAAAACACTAAACACGAAACATTTAACGGCAGTTGGTAACCCGCATGAAAAAGCTAACCTATGAATTCGCGACATTGATGTTCATATGTCTGACAGTGAAAAAAGATGTGAGTTAAGGCCCATTCACAATGAAAACGTAACGTAACGTAAACTTAAAAAATTAACGTTAACTTACAAGTTAGCGGCCATCTTATCTAATGGAACCATTCACAATGCGCCGACGTAAACTTAACTGCGAGTCCGTAAAATTAAGGGATTGCAAACTCCAAGCTCTTGCGGTTAATTTTACGTTAACTTTAAGAACCAGCCAATCAGAGCAGAGGTAAACATTGTGTGTTGTGCACGATATGACTTCTTTCGACGAAACACTTGTAATTCTCTTTCAAAATAATCTTTGTGTATAGGCTATGTACGATAGAAGGAAAAAGAATTACAAACACGCTGTACCGAAAAATAATAGGTGGAAATAAATATCCTGTAGTAATGAAATCTGACGGTAAATGGCGGGAGACAAGCTCGCAGCGCTGGCGAACGGACGAGAGACAATCCCTGTCATAAATAAAACAGTGTCCCTGTATATTTCTTAACATTATTACGGACTACTAGTTTACGAAAACTATATCATCCAAACAAATAGATCCAAACATCTCATCGGGGTGTGATAGGTAGGGTCATAGATGTCGGTAAAGGAGACCTTACATTTATTTTTATTACAAAAGGGGAAGCAAATCGTAAGAAAGGCAAACAGTCCGGGTTTCATCCGCATGTCCAAAAATCGCCCTGAGATAACCTTCTTTGATTCAAGGGATGAATCCATTTTCTGCACCGTTGTTTAGATCGCCTTTTCAGGTACCGTAGGCCTACACAGCTCCCAGGAGCAAAGCAATAGATGTTTGAAGTAATATGAATTCCGCTACCACGTTGTTTGATTCCATCGAGGAGGTATTGAAATATAAAACTGCGAGATAGCCCAAAACCTGACTTCCGTACTAAATAACATGGCAGTGTTTTGATTGGCTGCTGTGTACTCTTTACGTTAATGTTACGTTCCTCCATTGTGAACACCACAAATTTACGTTAATTTTACGGTTACGTTACGTCGTTAAGTTTACGGTTACGTTTGCATTGTGAATGGGGCCTTACAGTACTGACTGCGCGGCCACATGGACATAAGTTACGTTCAAGAAGGGTAAGGCGATAGAGATGTGCAGGCGTACAGACATGATTTAGGCGGAGTCGGATGAGTGTAGGATGCTCCTACAATTCTATTGCAATAACCGTATGTTTTACTTGGAAGGAGTGGATTGTCCCAATAAAAGAAGAATGTCATCCTGTAATGACTTTAACAGATGCTTCAATTGGACGTTTTGTCCCATGTGTTCTATTAAATCTTCAAATTTCTTAGAGACGTTTCGACATTTGTCAGTGGAAGTAACATTTGAATTACAGTGTAAAGCCGGGACAGAGGGAGATGCTGAAAGTTGTGCGTGGGGATCCGAAGGTTGCCCTTGGGGACTTGACTTCCGTGATGTAGATGCAGGCTCGGTAGGAGTAGCAGGTATCAAACGCACTACTGGAGTGCCAGAATGTTCTGGAACTGTCTTCATATTACTTATCAAATTCAGATATGATGCCCAGTCATAACCTGGTTTAACGGGTGGGCGGAGAGGGTTACTAACCACCATAGTAAATTTACGCTTTCGAGGGAGAGTTCCTTCCAATTGGGAAGGTCTATTGGGTAAAGGAGGGAAATGTTGTGGCATCATAAGGGGGTTGGATATGGACTGTAATGGGGCAAAATAGTTTTTCACTTCTAAATATGATTTGTTTTCAACACTCATAATGCGTTTGATTTCTTTCTGTTGTTTGTGGATTTCACAACATTCAGCCCCCGCAGGATGATTTTCTGCACAATTAGCGCATTTAACTAGTTGGTGAGTACAATCTTCGGTAGAGTGATTAAGGGAACATTTTCCACATCTCGGCTCCCCGGAACGACAATTAGTAGCGGTATGTCCATACCGCTGAGATCGTTTGCATAATAAGGGAGAGAATATAAAGGCCTGAACCTCTAAAATGACCTTAAAAATGGACACACTTTTCGGAAGTTGTTGACTTTCAAATACAACCTTCACAGTACCTGTAGGGATATATTCAGTTTTCCCTCTTTGGGTGATCGTCTATTTAGACGTTGTACTTTCACTACGGGATATGGCGATTCTAAATAGGTGAGAATGTCGGATTCGGAAATAGTATTGTCTACTCCCCGTACTACCCCTACTCGATGAATATTCGAGGACGAAATAAAAGCTGTCAATTTCTTTTCCTTAAGAATGGGATGAGAAAGAAAGGCGTTTGCAGCCTTACTAGACATGAAAGTAATTTGGATCCTATTTCTTCCCTTCCTATGGATGGCCTTGACTTCACCAATTTGCCTCTCATAGAAAATCCGACCCAGTGTCATAGGGTGAATATGTCCTATTTTATTTTCAGATTCGGTCGATTCTACATATACTATGTAGGGACCAAGATGAGTGTTAGAATATGTAGATACAGGAACGTGCTGGCGCTGATCCATGTCACGTATTGTATCTTGAGAACTGTTTCGTTGGGTATCAGTATTACCAGCGTCCATGTGTAAGTCCTCACGCATGGCATCATTGCCAATATCAGGAGGTCTTCCTAAAGGACCACCGCCACTATCTACAGACATAGTGATTACACTATACTAGCACCGAAACAACTACAAGAGAAGAATTACTAGGATACAAACACAAAACACTCTACTTATCTACAGACGTGAAAAAGCCGCTGCACCAGTGACCAGAGAAAGACGTGTGCACTGCACAACAGCCGAACACCGAATAGTGATGTGCTCGAGTGATGCATGGAATCGCGGTACTCGACACTTTCTTTTTCTTCTTGATAGGTTTGTTTGGGTTTGAGTCGTACTCTCACCCAGTCACTATACACACTTTTTATCATGTCTTAAATGGTAAATGAGACTTAATATACACACGCATCACTCACTTAGGGTTTTTTAATCACTCGTAGATTTGTAATATTTATAATATTGTTGGTAACGTCAAGTTATCTCGCCATTGTATTTAACACAAAAAGAATGTAGAAAAAACAATGGAAGACCGTTTGTTAACAACCTTAATTTGATATGGTCAAGAAATTGGTTTACTAGTGAAATAATACGTGGTGAAGGTTCAAATAATAAGGATTGAATGTTTGTTGGCAGAGGTATGTTAAATTTTATTAATTGCTTAATTAAATGACGTTGACTGTACCATCGCCCTCTAGTACACCTCTCAGCCTTCCCGCTTTGCTCGGCTTGCGTGCTTCTTTGCGAACATCACGTAGGGACTACTTTGGCCTCTGTGGCGCTAGAGGCGTGGACGAGACCCACACTGAAGGCACGTTAGGAACGACAAGAAATAGGGAGTAAACAATGTGTTGAGTGTCGTTTCTTTATATAGTTTACTGATATTGTGTTGCGTTGTGATATTAGTGGAAGTGCAGGCTATTTATTTCATCATAAGAAGGTATGTAATGGTAAGTAATTTATTAAAAGAAGTATTTGCAAGGCATGCTTAAATCTCGCTTACCGTTCGAGTTTCTCATACCCTTTTAATCTAATTTCTTACTTCACTGAGGGCTATCGTAATATATTTGCTTTAATTAGTTATTGCTTACGATCTTGCCATAGGCTACATTAACTTGGCATATTAATGTCTTATTGCAGGTTTCTATCTATCAATAGCAATGGTGTATTGCTGCGTGCCTTGCTGCCAAGCCGGAGTAGTAAAGTGAAAGGAGTATCTTTTCACGAATATCTCAACCGAACTGACCTCAGAGAACAATGGCTTAAAGCTATATCAAGAGCAGACTTCAGGCCCAATTTAAATTCTATATCTTCTGTGGTATATAGCCTTCATTTTCGTGAGTCTGACTACCGACCTGCATTGAAAATTAAGAAACTGCAGGATGCTGCTGTTCCCTCTGTTTTCCCTTCTTATCCATCTTACAAAGTCCAACAGATCAAAGCAGAACGTAGACCTATTATAAAACATTCAGTCATTGCCAAAGGTAAAAAACGGAAATATGAATCAACTGAGCCAAGCTGTGACGAAAGTAATATTTCTCGTGTTTTCCTGCACGAGTGTCCCGCAAATCATGACTTTCATCGTTCCGTTGATGTCCAGTGCGACATTTTAGATGAGAAGCTACTCAAAATAGAAACAAATAAATTGCTACTAAAACTGTGGAGAGCGTGGGCTAAACTGTCACGTCCTGAAAACGAACTGAATAAAACTAATCAGGAGTTGGAGATTTATAACAATAATTATCATAAAGCCTTGTCACGAATAATTAAAACAGCCGATAATGATCCCTCAAATGCCAAGTCTTCATTCCTTTTTGAGCAAATAGCTAATTTTGAGAAATGCACTCTGAGATGAACAGAATCCATGGTAAAGCACAGTATAGTTTGGGAATGCATATCGCCCAAAGGTTATTGGTATGCTAGGAAAAATATACTAAAGTTGCATTCTAATAGCACATTGTCCAGGTATTTGGGTGATACTTCATGCGACACAGGAGTTACGAACCTTGTGAAAGAGAGATTAACCTTAGAATCTGAACGTTTGAATGAGGCTGAAAGAATATGTTCCTTGATAGTGGATGAAATGGCAATAAAACAACAATTGCAATATGACAAAAAGCTAGATACTTTCTTTGGTCACAAAACCACATCTGTTCCAGATAATACTATATCCGAAATTAAGAACGTCAAGAATGTGAGGGAATCTGAAATTCTCGCCAATAATTAGCTTTGTTTTATGATAGCGGGGTTATGCACTTCCAGCCGCGTACTTCTTTACCAAACGAATCTCAGGCAAGGAACTATATAATTTGACACTGTCTGTTATCAGAGAGATTGAGGCTTGTGGATTTCTTGCAATACGTCTAGTTTCTGATAATCACAAGACCAATGTTAATATGAGACGACTTTCCAATAGCGAGATTTTGAAGCCACAAATTACTCACCCAAATTACCCGAACCGACCCTTATTTCTTGCATTTGACCAATGTCACATTTTAAAGGACGTAAGAAACACATTTTTAGAGAAGACCATGTTTGACAGAGAAGACACAATAAGTGGCTCTCACGTGAAGAATTTATATGAATTGCAAGCAAGTCCAGTGGTAAAACCTGTTCTGACTCGAAAACATGTAAGCCCAAACAACATAGAAAACATGAATGTGAAACGAGCGAAGTACATACTTTCTACACCAGTAATAACAGCTCTGGAATATCTCCAAAAAATCTGGACATCCAAAAGCCAGACTGCACAGCGACTATATACTTCATGAAAATGATTCAGAAATGGTTCAATATCCATGATGTTAGCAGTCACAACAACGCCAAGTTTTGCTCTGACAAGGACCATTTTTTCAACACAGATGATGACAGGCTTCACTGGCTGGAGAGTAAGTTTGTGGTGTATCTTGAGGATGTGAAGGAAGTATGCCATGAACAAGGAGCGAATTTTCTCAGCAATGAAACTTACGAGGCTATCTGGCTAGCTACGTGTTCTACAGTTCTCTGTACCCGATACTTATTGTCGTCTGGCTTTCATTTTGTGCTAACTAGAGTATTTAATAGCGATTCCCAAGAAATGTTCTTTAGCATTTTGAGGAGAACTTCAGGCAACAATGACATGCTGGATTCAAGGGCTGTAGTACTTGCCCGCAACAAAATTTTGAAGATAGGAATTCCTTTGAAACGGCGAAATCAGCATACCCTACTCGTGAGATGAATGTTAATAGCTGTGTCAAGTCATCTCAATTAGTCCCATCGGAAGTGATCCCTAACATTCCAGGAACAGTGACAGAAATCCTGCAAAATCTTCTAAAGCCGCATTGTACGTATACTCACTTTTACAAAATGTACTTACTGTTGGTTATTAGATAACAGTATTCTGAATAATAACCATACTGTTATTATGCAGTGTCTATTAAACTTGCATCGCTTGCTTTCCTCGGTGGTTTCGCTGTGAAGGAAATAAGAAAAGAAGTAACTTGTGAATCATGCCGCAGCCTAATTCAACAAGAAAAATACAGTTCTCCACTAATGGACATAATCTTTTGCACCCGTCCACCTCCCGAGTCCCAGACTAGCATTTATCTCAGGGGTGTCGGTTCATTATTTAAATCATCAAATATAAATATAACGGCATAATAGAACACGGGGATGAACGGAGCAACTTAAAATTAAAAGGGGGAAGGCTCGATTGTAACTTGAATTTAAGGACTCCATGATAGGACTAGGAAGTGACTGTTACTTTAAAAAGGGCATCATCTAACTACAATAAAAAGATTATGAGAGTGGTTTCCTTTGAAATAATTTGCCAGAAGGAGCGGTTTATTACGCCATTTGACGTATAAAACTTTGATACACGTGGCAACAATATTTGAATTTACACACATGTTACATATATAAATCACTTGCCATACCGCAAGTGGTATCAATATCTTACTGCGTTGCTTCTGAAATAAAATGACATTTTGGAGGTATAATTTTACGGATCGATTCCATTTGAATCGAACCGTTACTCAAGGATATAGCTTCCTTCTATCGGGAGCCCGAGCATAACCCATGTTACGGTCGGCTTCCCGATTTAACTAAGATGATGTACTCCGGCTATGTACATTTTTCCGAGACCGGTACTCGGACTGGGTAATGTTTCTCGTGAAGTGCGAAAACTGGATTCCACGGACAGTCCCTATCTTACGATATCCAGCTGATGCCATACCAATGAATTAGCATATACATATTATTTACATGTGATCTGAATTGTTTCCAGTTAGCCTCAGTAGACTACTGCCACAGATGAGATAACGAGGAGCGGTGGGAAATACCGTGGCCATGGCCCCCCTCGCATCGCGAGCGAAGTAAACAAACACGCAAGTATGACTGTCACATCGTCCCATACGGAAACCGTACAATAACGCGGTAAAAAAAATGATTCTAATATTATCACTCTCATTATTCAACATACTAATAGAGGGATGTTGTCACCAAATAATTTAATCCACGAAATTATCTTCCTCGAAATTATTATTATTATTATTATTATTATTATTATTATTATTATTATTATTATTATTATTATTATTATTATTATTATTATTATTATTATTATTATTATTATTCAACGGTTCCTGGCACTGTCACGTTTGATTAATATCATCATTATTATGCGGGATGCAAACACAAATGGTTATTACTGTTATTATTATTATATCCCTCTCGTGGTTATTATTATTATTAATGGATAGGTGACTCAAGATATTATTATTATTCACGTCACTTTAAAAGGTTATTATCATTAATGAACCGGTCACTTGCGCCAAAACATATATATTAAGATATCGGTGCAATTACAAATTAATTCACTGATCAACCAACGACATCATTACAGTTATTATTATGACAATTATTATTAATCTGACCGCGATGATTTAACATCGTCCCACATTGTTATTATTATCGGTTGCATATTCTCAATTAGATTCCCGTTTAACATCGTTATCAACGCTCATTTAATTAAGGCGGTCCAATCCTTTATCTGCAATATTTATTATTATTATTATCACGACATCATGATTGTCCTCACTCGTTATTACAATGAATACAATATACGACCATTTATGTGGAATCTGAACTCTCATTATCCTTAGATCCGTTGTATCTCAACGAACAGCTGTGCAGTCTATTTATTTCGTACATGCTGTCACGGGTTCGAATTCTACCCACTGCGTAACTCAGTATTTCTCTGTGACACTGCCCGTACATTTTACACTCATATCAATATCCTAAGTGTCTCTCGTACGGAATTTATTTTCCTCTCTATCTCAATATTCCTCGATTCATTTATTTATTCCTCACAGAATTATCAACTGACTTATTTATTCATTTCGGACATCGTACGACCTTTTATTATCTGACTGCAAATTCTTTCACATTTTCTATCTCATTTGGATCTATGCCTTAGTTCATTCTCCACAAATAATCGTAACATCTTGAAATTATATTTACCAAAATTTGACAATCATGGTCTCGTAATATTAGCACTACATGTTCCGGCTAATGAATCGCAACTTCAAAACGCGACATTTATACGTAAAAAAATTTGGACCGTAATTTAAACCACACGTTCATTAACATGTACGGATTATTAACACCGATCTACATTTCAATATTATTAATCGATCAAATTAAGTTATCACGCACTTTAATTCCAAATTAAAACGACCTCCCGTCATTAAATGATTCCCAATAAACTCAACACTTGATCACATAAATTATTATTATCTCCAAATCATATTTAAAAAAGAAATATCTTCTTAAAAAAATAGTTATATTATTTATTTATTATTATTATTATTTAAAAAAAACATTTCGCCTGTAATACGGTAGTCCACTCTTATTATGTTTAACGCATAACCCCTTTTACAAATTCAATTTATTCTGGCACTAAACACTCCAGATATGATTTACTTGGAAATATTTATATTAATCGCATCTCACAAATTTAACAACTTCACTTTGAAAATATGACCATATTAATTTCAACAAAACACACTTGGTATGGCGAAGCTGGATTTTCCTTCCATGTCATTAAATGGCTCGTTAAAATGACAAAACATAAAAGCACATATCGGGTCTTATTTAACTAGCATAATCAAAATCAAATGTAAAGAAAATTATCGACTACAAAAAAAACTATGAATGCATGCATGACTTAACGTACTACACTATATATACAAATTTACATCTCCAACAAACTGAATACATAAAAGACCCGATTATTTACATTATTATGATTTACTACTGTCCGTGCTACAAATTTAGGATGGGGTCGTTAAGCGACCCATCTTGTTACAGAAGGTAACCAAGTATGACCAAATTATTCCCATTTTTCCCATCACGATAACATTTCCCAAATATATTTTACAGTTCAGTACTCATCTTAGTTATCGGTATTCCATTGCAGCTTTGCAGACGAGAGGCTTCATCCAGCCCCTCTCTGCGTTTTACTCCTCCATCCTTGATGGCGTAGTTTCACAAAAGATTTCCTGGCACATTATTATTTTACACTCATATCTTGATTACCACAAACCTTCACCATTTACTACGTTAACACTGTATACTTTAATTTGGATACAACAAATTTCTATCCTAGACCCAAGAATTTAATATATTTACACTATTTAATCTTCGTCCACCTACCGCACAATGGACCTGGACACGTACGACGAGGTGTCAACTATTTCGCCCGTCGCGATACGCCCGATTTATACGGCATTCTTGACGTGTTCATTACATCGGTTCGGTATAGCTAAGTACAGGCTACTACTTCCTTAAAGTACTGTTCGTCACACAGTCTATTATGTACGTACTTATGGTGATATATTTTATACTACTCTCTTGCAGGATAATTACTTTACGTCACTGATATTCACAAATAAAAAACACTATCCTACGTTAACTATTTCTAGATTCAACATGTTGCTTGAGCGCGATCACACTTTACAAACACTGGCGGATGCTCGCGCCATTAAATGACTGTACGTCCGTAGAATTCTAAGTTACCGGCGACCAACAGTTCAACTCCCGATATTCAATTCACGTGTGCTGGCGACCGTCAATTCAGCTCCAACGATTCAAGACAAGTGGCTGGCGACCGTCAATTCAGCTCCGTATATATGGATGAAGCCTTTTTCCCGCGGATTCGTTGACGTCATGTCCCTTAGGGAGGGGGTGGATTTTTAATATCGGTACTTGCACTCCGAATTGGAAGTTAAAATTTACATCAAATTAATCCACTCCGCTAGCATATCTGCTGGATAAAATATGAACTCCTGGTGATCACAGATTTAGGAGATATGGATGGATTTCGCTCCTCACATTTCGCGCCTTTGTCAGCGTCCCTGACAACGTGGTCTTCTTTCAGCCAATGAGATTCAAGCTGTCCGGTTTCCAAGAAATCCAGCCTTCAATTTATTTAATTTGCCAATAAGTATTGATTATTTTTCCATGCATGACATCTAATAAATTCATTACATCCATCCGCGTACTCATATTAATTTATTACTGATTACTTTTGTAGTTACGAAAATATCTCATCCATCATTCCTTAAGATGGTATCACTGAGTCTCCCATCAAAATTTTACTATTGGCCGGCAAGCGGTCACGTGATTTAAATCTCCACCTGCTCGAACTTAGGCTAGCGAACGTACACTCAGCCGCTGTAATTTTCCATGAGGTCATGGAATTTCCGTCCTACCAAAAATATCCCAAGGTCTTACTCATGTGGTGGGTTTTCTTTGTATGACTCTCCCCCTTCCTCTTTCTGACCAAGACTTATTTGTGGACTCTGTATTTCCTTGTACGCCAACTAATGATATTCCCTGCTGTGAAGTAGCTAAAAGTTGTCGGGTTGAGCTAATCCGTCAGGCTCCAGTCTGTCGTCCTTCCTTCGCTCTGATTTCGACATTACCTAAACGAAATATTTTCAAATACACTCCTCTGTATTTCAATAAATGTACCATATTATTTTACCGATCAAATCATGATTGATTATGGGCCTAAGTCACTCGGGTTCATCTTCCTCTTGCCCAGGTAAAAAAAAATCTAGTGAGCATCATGAGATTTTTTTTATGATGTGTCCATATCATCACTATCATGATTTGACATTGGATCCTCTGTTCTGCGACGGCTATTGATTTCGTCTCTCAACATCTGGTTCCTGACCCTTAACTCCTCGTTCTGTCTTTCGATATCATGGATCGCATTGACAAATTCCTGCACGTCTCTGTCTATCTCTCCACACTCTGGACATGGCCTTGCTTCAATTGGTGTATGGATTACTTGGACTTCTTCTTCCCTTCCGTCATCTTCTTCATCCTCTTCTTCGACATCATCTTCTTCCGGCTCGTCATCTGCTTCCTCTCGTTCATCCTCTGCTTCCCTGTGGTCTGCTGGCGTGTGGTAAAGCTTTAAATTTGCAGCGTTATAGATGTTCTCTGAACTTCCATCCAAGCTCTGAACTTTGTAAGCATTGTTGTCATAAGTTTGTATAATCTTGAAAGGTCCCACGAACAATTTGCAAAACTTGTGGTACACCTTCTGCTCTGGGTTAGATACACTAGGCTTCTTCACTAGAACGAGCTCGCCAACCCTCAACGGACGGTGGAATCGCTTATTCCTCAGCCTTCTCAATCGTCGTTCTGCTTGTGCCTCCAAATGTTCCCGTGTCTTTCTGATACAAATTTCGCTGGATACGCGTGGATCTACAGGACATGCTACTGCATCGTGCCATGGCCTGGCCGGATATCTGTTAAAGTGAACCACTTCCGGTATCTGGCCCGTTGCTTCGTGGATCGTGGTGTTAATACATTTAGTTATAATGGGCACCACGTCAATCCACCGCCAATGTGCCTCGGAACAATAGATCCTGCAAAATTTTGCAATCTCTCGCATGATCCTCTCTGATGGATTCGATTCGGGATGGCGAATCGAACTAAGTACATGCTGAATGTCTAGTTGTCGTAATTGATTTGCAAACGCAGCAGATGTGAACTGACTACCATGATCAGTAAGGATCTTCTTAGGCTTCCCCATCTGTGGAATGATATGTGAAGTAATTCCTCGTAGTACAGTTTTAGAATTTGCCTTTTGCAGCGGATACAAGGCTACTAATTTAGAGAATACATCTAAACTAACAAGGATGAATTGATTTCCCCTACGGGCCTTGGGGAGTGGTCCGTACAGGTCCATTGCGAATATCTCGCGGGGTTCAGTAGGTAACAGTGGGCGCGGAGATTGCTTAAGTAAGTATGGATTAGGTTTAATCCTTTGGCAGACGTCACATGATCGTAGTACATTTCGGACTGTTTGGTTCATCTTGGCCCACACGAATGTCTCTTGGATAGTTGCCAAGACCTTCCCTATACCTCCGTGTCCAATGACCCGGTGTACATGGTTGACTACCGGTACTTGCATTTCAGATGGTATGACTATGCGAAGTTTCGTGTGTTCCTCATCCAAAAACTTATGAAGAACCCCATTCAAATAATGGTAGCTCGCTGATAATTTACTAGCTCTGTCATACTGTGGATTGTCTGGTTGCAATGTTTTGTTAAAGAACTCTATCATCAAGTTAGTGAACCCATCTCTCTTCTGTATCGCTCCGATGTCCTTCAGATTCCTTAAGACCTCCTGATCCTCTTCTATCAACTCAATTTGGTGGATTACGACTTCCTCCGGGTTCGGATGTCGACTCAACGTGTCTGCCAAAATATTGAGTTTCCCGGGGCAATGTTCGACTGTTAGATCAAATTGCTGGATAAATAATGCCCAACGGCTAACCCTCTCGCTTGCCATATTGGTTTTCATAATGAACGTCAGCGCTTTGTGATCGGTACGGATAACAATCTGAAAACCATACACGATCTTCTTCCAATATTGCAAAGCGCTCACGATAGACAGCATTTCCAATTCCGTGATAGTGTACTTTATCTCATGCTTCCGCAATTTCCGGCTCATGAAGGCAATATAGGTTTTTATGCTTGGATCATTGGGGTTTTCCTGCAGTAATACGGCTCCTATACCTATGGTTGAGGCATCTGTTTGAATTATGAATTTGAGGCTAAAATCCGGGTATCCGAGCTTAACATTATGCAGTAATCGTTGCTTGGTGTGAGCGAACGCCTCATCACAATTATGGTCCCACTTCCATCGATTATTTTTCTTAAACAGGTCCTGCAATGGTGCTACTACGGTTGTGTAATCAGGGCAATGATCAGCGAAGAATTGACACATTCCAAGGAACTGCCGAACATGTTTTACTTTAGTAGGCTTAGGAAACATCCTAATGGCCTCAATTTTGACTGGGTTTGGTCGCACACCATCTCCATCTACAAGGTGACCCAAAAATAACACCTCCTTCTGACAAAAATGTGATTTCGATAGGTTGACCTTGAAGTTATGCCTTCCTAAATCGGTGAGGACTTCATTAATATTTTCCAAGTGTTCCGAAAGTGTTCTTGTAGCTACCAAGATATCATCCACATACATGATAGTCGCCTCTTTGACCTTTGGACTTAGATTGCGGTCAAGAGCTCGAATGAGAACCGAACCCGCATTCTTAATACCGAATGGGAGACGGTTAAAGACATAAGTCTGTTGATCGAATAAGAATCCCGTCAACAACTTAGATTTAGCTTCCAACAGTATATGATGAAACGATGACGTCAGGTCAAAAGTGGTAAAATATTCCATATCTTTAAATCTCTTCAAGATCTCTTTAATAGGCGGGGCCTGCTCATACTCGGGGACTAATCTCTCGTTGATAGCACGTGCATCAAGGCAAATGCGCACTGATCCGTCCGGTTTCCTTACTATCACTAAAGGATTCAAAAATGGCGTCGGTGACTTCGATATCAATCCACTTGCTTCCATTTCTCTAATAGCTTCGCGGACTTGGGGATAGAATTTCTCGGCAATTGGATATAATTTCTTCTTATACGGGGACCAATCATTCACGTTTAATTCGTATTCAAAATTTTCAATTTTTCCAGGTTTTGAGCCAAACGTGTCGCTATGCTTTGTTAAAATTTTGAATAAATCTTCCTTCCCCTCGGGACCTATTACAGCTGCATTAACTTTATCTGCTATAACCTTCCCACAGTTGATTTCACCTTCCTGCAATTCTGCCGCAAATAGCTTATAATCATCAGAGGTCACATGATCATCCGTCTCACTCATGACACTTTCGTCCGTCCTAAGCGGATTCACGACTTCGGTGTTCCAAATTTCTTCATGCTCTCCTATCTCCGACTGAGGGTTCATGGTTGTATCCTCAATACCTTCCCTGTGCTTAAATCTGACAGAGTTATCCCCCATATCAATCACAGCCTGGTATTCAGTCATAAAATCGGCCCCTAGGATCAAGTTATAGTTGATTTTATTCATGATGATAAATGTATGAGCAAATTTTGAATTTCCAATTTCGATGTCCAATAATGCCTGGTTCTTACATATGACGGATTTATCCGGGATAATTCCACGAATCTTCAAATTTGAAACTGGGATAATCGGGATGTTTACTTTGGATTGTAGTTCATTTAACAGAACTTGGGATACTACTGATACGCTGGCGCCTGTATCAATGAGTGATCGAACCCTCACGTGGTTGATCCTAGTGTATATCACTGGTAGTCTCTTAATTTCCTTTGAAATTTGGATTTCGGGATCGTCAATTAATTCGTCAGAGGTCACAACCCATGTATCGACCTCTGCGATGATCCATTCTTCAGTTAAAATTCGGCGTTTTTTTTTTTCGCCCCGAGCCGTTCTTCAGATTCGAACGTCGGTGCATTCGGGTTTAGGTCGCTGCCCCCTTTTCTTGCTCTTTGGAATTGCAAGCTCTCCGCTCCTGTCGCTTCCTCATCACGGCCTCGATCATGGATCGCCTCCTTCCATTTTCTCTTGTTCAGCTCTTCTATGTACCGCCTAGACTCTTGGTATCTGTCATCCTTCTCTTGACGAGATCCTCCCTGGTAATATCTCGGGTTCCCTTGATTCCTAGCTGGATACGGCCTGTAATTACTTCTCTGGCATCCACGGTATCCCCTGTCGGCTCGAAAATTTCCTTGGTTTGTTTGCCGGTTGCCTTCCGCAAAATTCCTTGGTCTCGTCGATTGTCGCGGCTTCCACTCCGTATTATATGCTCGACGAGGTTCTGGATCAGTACTAGTTCCCTGGTTCTTCGTACTAGTGGTCTTCGGTTCGATTGTCCGTTCGATATTATTCACCTGTTGGTCCCTGCTCCTAATTTGTCTTGGGTTTGAATGATGCGTTGTGAGGTCTAATTGACGTAATAAAGCCTCCGCATCGACAGCTGTCTGGACATTTGACGCTATCATCATTCGTTGGACCTCGAATGGCAATTGCTTTCCAATGGCGCTAATCAATTCTGTTTCGCTCATTGGATTATCAAGCTCTCGTAGCTTGTGAAATTGTGCCACAAAGTAATCTGAGAATTTCGTGGGTGAAGATGTTGAATATCGTCTGGAGTATACTTCCAGCCTTAACTCCTGCTGTTCCTGAATACTCCAGAACTTTTGGAGAAAAGCCCGCCGAAATCCTTCAAAATCTTCAAAAGTATACAAGAAAGCCCTGAACCATACAGCTGGTGCTCCGTCTAGGAATTTCTCGACCGTTCGCAGTTGTCGCTCTACTGGTATTTTATTCTCACTTATATAACCGGCGATTTCCCGGATGAAACCTTTCGGGGTGACATGCCCACGGGCATCGAACTTTGGTGGCTTGTCATCAGACATCTTAATGACGTGTACCACCGATGTCGGGATAGCACTTGATGACGTAGACGACCCATCTCTGTTTTCAAACTTGAAACCGTGTGTATCAGCATGGGATAGGCCTCCTTTCTTATGAATCCCCTGGTTATCATGGGGTTCGTATTCGCGATATTGGAGGTTAAAATCTTGGCTAGACGCTGATGGTTCCAACCTAGCCTTCAACATCTCCAAGTCTTTTCGGATGTCATCCATTCCGTCGGGATTACAACTGGCTATTTCTTTTGTGCCGGAATTTTGCCCATTATACGCCTTGCATTGTTCTAATAGGCGAACTTCCGTGTCGGCAAATGATTGGCCCTGTTCGATTAGATCTTCCGTCCGCTGGAATAACGCTAAGTTTGCGTCTTCGCACTTAGTTATTCTCTGGCTACGGTCTTCTAAATTTATAGTTAGTTCTTCGACTTTGTTTTTCAGTCCTGCTACGATGACAAGTGTACGTGCGGCTTCCCCACGTAACTCGTTCATGCCCTTGTCATGCTTGTCCAAGGTGCCAGCTATCTGCGCGCATTTTTCTTCGACTTGTCCCCGGACGATGTCATTCTCCTTCCGACATTCATCCCGAATTTCCTCTATGTGTGATTCTATGTCTTTTCTATCAGTTAATCGCAGAGCGGCGAGTTCCTTGACACTAGCGTTCATTTTTTCCTTAATTTCTGCGCGTTCCATTTGAGCCTCATCTCTAACGCGGTCAACCTTTTCATTAACGATGGTAATGTACGCATCCATGTGCACTTTTAATTCGTCTTTCGCGAAGTGACATGCTTCCTGGACTTGAGTTAATTTGTCCCTAAGTTCCTGTCCCATCGCTACGCTCGCGGCCTGAACTGCATCTATTTGTGCCTTGAGTTCTGATTTATTTATTTCACACGCAGCCTGTACTCGGTCGATCTTATTCTCTAGTGAAACACTCGCGGCCTGTACTTGGTCTATTTTGTTCTCTAACGAAACACTATTAACCTTCATTTGCTCAATAATTTCCTGTTTATCTGAAATCCTATCAGCCCGCATTTGTTCTGCGAGTTCCTGTTTAATCGAACCATTATTAACCTTCAAAGCTTGCATTAATACCTCTAATGTGATCGCTTTCACTTCTCCCTGTCCTTCTACCACTATGTCCTGGGATCGCTCCCCACCGTCGTCAGACATTATAACTATTCTTGAGAAAGCAAAAGGGCCGATCGGCCTCTCGCCTTGCTGCACACGAAGGAATACGCTATTGGGTCTAGGCCCTATCCTATGACATTATACCCCTACACTAACTTTCATTTAACAAAAAAAAATTTGACTCTAAAACTTGTTTACATTTGCCGGTCATTCAACTTGAATGCTGGCTTGCGCCTAAGATTTCACAATAAACCGCTCCAATATAACAACAACAACAACATTAAAAACAACGATGAAGTTGGAAATCTCCTGCCCTGAAATACGTTAATTTTAATTTATACCATCTCAACCTCTTTTTAACTAATAACTTGAACTGGTGCTCAGTAATATTTTTACCATTTCAAGCCTTCCTAAACAGCTGTTTATAATATTCATCTCATGTCCAATGACATTTAAATGGAGTCCTGAATTATCAAAATAATATTAAATTCCATATGGGAAAAAGAGAAACATCAAATCTTCGAGCTTATTGAATTTTGAATCATTGCCAAACTTGAAGAGATTAGCAATGGATTATATTAATAACTAGCCAAATCTAGCTCCGTTCGAAACTAACCTTACTCTAGCATGATACTACGTTACAAGTGAACACACACTTGACCGTGATGCGGTCATCAATTAATAAAAATCAAAAATTTAAAAATATAAAATTTTGAAAAAAAGTATAAAAATATAAAAATTGATTAGCAAAAAAATTGGCCTCCCTGCCGTTCTTAAAGCAACACTTTGCCGTTCTTAAAGCCCCACTTTGGGCCAGCCATTTTGCACCCGTCCACCTCCCGAGTCCCAGACTAGCATTTATCTCAGGGGTGTCGGTTCATTATTTAAATCATCAAATATAAATATAACGGCATAATAGAACACGGGGATGAACGGAGCAACTTAAAATTAAAAGGGGGAAGGCTCGATTGTAACTTGAATTTAAGGACTCCATGATAGGACTAGGAAGTGACTGTTACTTTAAAAAGGGCATCATCTAACTACAATAAAAAGATTATGAGAGTGGTTTCCTTTGAAATAATTTGCCAGAAGGAGCGGTTTATTACGCCATTTGACGTATAAAACTTTGATACACGTGGCAACAATATTTGAATTTACACACATGTTACATATATAAATCACTTGCCATACCGCAAGTGGTATCAATATCTTACTGCGTTGCTTCTGAAATAAAATGACATTTTGGAGGTATAATTTTACGGATCGATTCCATTTGAATCGAACCGTTACTCAAGGATATAGCTTCCTTCTATCGGGAGCCCGAGCATAACCCATGTTACGGTCGGCTTCCCGATTTAACTAAGATGATGTACTCCGGCTATGTACATTTTTCCGAGACCGGTACTCGGACTGGGTAATGTTTCTCGTGAAGTGCGAAAACTGGATTCCACGGACAGTCCCTATCTTACGATATCCAGCTGATGCCATACCAATGAATTAGCATATACATATTATTTACATGTGATCTGAATTGTTTCCAGTTAGCCTCAGTAGACTACTGCCACAGATGAGATAACGAGGAGCGGTGGGAAATACCGTGGCCATGGCCCCCCCTCGCATCGCGAGCGAAGTAAACAAACACGCAAGTATGACTGTCACATCGTCCCATACGGAAACCGTACAATAACGCGGTAAAAAAATGATTCTAATATTATCACTCTCATTATTCAACATACTAATAGAGGGATGTTGTCACCAAATAATTTAATCCACGAAATTATCTTCCTCGAAATTATTATTATTATTATTATTATTATTATTATTATTATTATTATTATTATTATTATTATTATTATTATTCAACGGTTCCTGGCACTGTCACGTTTGATTAATATCATCATTATTATGCGGGATGCAAACACAAATGGTTATTACTGTTATTATTATTATATCCCTCTCGTGGTTATTATTATTATTAATGGATAGGTGACTCAAGATATTATTATTATTCACGTCACTTTAAAAGGTTATTATCATTAATGAACCGGTCACTTGCGCCAAAACATATATATTAAGATATCGGTGCAATTACAAATTAATTCACTGATCAACCAACGACATCATTACAGTTATTATTATGACAATTATTATTAATCTGACCGCGATGATTTAACATCGTCCCACATTGTTATTATTATCGGTTGCATATTCTCAATTAGATTCCCGTTTAACATCGTTATCAACGCTCATTTAATTAAGGCGGTCCAATCCTTTATCTGCAATATTTATTATTATTATTATCACGACATCATGATTGTCCTCACTCGTTATTACAATGAATACAATATACGACCATTTATGTGGAATCTGAACTCTCATTATCCTTAGATCCGTTGTATCTCAACGAACAGCTGTGCAGTCTATTTATTTCGTACATGCTGTCACGGGTTCGAATTCTACCCACTGCGTAACTCAGTATTTCTCTGTGACACTGCCCGTACATTTTACACTCATATCAATATCCTAAGTGTCTCTCGTACGGAATTTATTTTCCTCTCTATCTCAATATTCCTCGATTCATTTATTTATTCCTCACAGAATTATCAACTGACTTATTTATTCATTTCGGACATCGTACGACCTTTTATTATCTGACTGCAAATTCTTTCACATTTTCTATCTCATTTGGATCTATGCCTTAGTTCATTCTCCACAAATAATCGTAACATCTTGAAATTATATTTACCAAAATTTGACAATCATGGTCTCGTAATATTAGCACTACATGTTCCGGCTAATGAATCGCAACTTCAAAACGCGACATTTATACGTAAAAAAATTTGGACCGTAATTTAAACCACACGTTCATTAACATGTACGGATTATTAACACCGATCTACATTTCAATATTATTAATCGATCAAATTAAGTTATCACGCACTTTAATTCCAAATTAAAACGACCTCCCGTCATTAAATGATTCCCAATAAACTCAACACTTGATCACATAAATTATTATTATCTCCAAATCATATTTAAAAAAGAAATATCTTCTTAAAAAAAATAGTTATATTATTTATTTATTATTATTATTATTTAAAAAAAAACATTTCGCCTGTAATACGGTAGTCCACTCTTATTATGTTTAACGCATAACCCCTTTTACAAATTCAATTTATTCTGGCACTAAACACTCCAGATATGATTTACTTGGAAATATTTATATTAATCGCATCTCACAAATTTAACAACTTCACTTTGCAAATATGACCATATTAATTTCAACAAAACACACTTGGTATGGCGAAGCTGGATTTTCCTTCCATGTCATTAAATGGCTCGTTAAAATGACAAAACATAAAAGCACATATCGGGTCTTATTTAACTAGCATAATCAAAATCAAATGTAAAGAAAATTATCGACTACAAAAAAAACTATGAATGCATGCATGACTTAACGTACTACACTATATATACAAATTTACATCTCCAACAAACTGAATACATAAAAGACCCGATTATTTACATTATTATGATTTACTACTGTCCGTGCTACAAATTTAGGATGGGGTCGTTAAGCGACCCATCTTGTTACAGAAGGTAACCAAGTATGACCAAATTATTCCCATTTTTCCCATCACGATAACATTTCCCAAATATATTTTACAGTTCAGTACTCATCTTAGTTATCGGTATTCCATTGCAGCTTTGCAGACGAGAGGCTTCATCCAGCCCCTCTCTGCGTTTTACTCCTCCATCCTTGATGGCGTAGTTTCACAAAAGATTTCCTGGCACATTATTATTTTACACTCATATCTTGATTACCACAAACCTTCACCATTTACTACGTTAACACTGTATACTTTAATTTGGATACAACAAATTTCTATCCTAGACCCAAGAATTTAATATATTTACACTATTTAATCTTCGTCCACCTACCGCACAATGGACCTGGACACGTACGACGAGGTGTCAACTATTTCGCCCGTCGCGATACGCCCGATTTATACGGCATTCTTGACGTGTTCATTACATCGGTTCGATATAGCTAAGTACAGGCTACTACTTCCTTAAAGTACTGTTCGTCACACAGTCTATTATGTACGTACTTATGGTGATATATTTTATACTACTCTCTTGCAGGATAATTACTTTACGTCACTGATATTCACAAATAAAAAACACTATCCTACGTTAACTATTTCCAGATTCAACATGTTGCTTGAGCGCGATCACACTTTACAAACACTGGCGGATGCTCGCGCCATTAAATGACTGTACGTCCGTAGAATTCTAAGTTACCGGCGACCAACAGTTCAACTCCCGATATTCAATTCACGTGTGCTGGCGACCGTCAATTCAGCTCCAACGATTCAAGACAAGTGGCTGGCGACCGTCAATTCAGCTCCGTATATATGGATGAAGCCTTTTTCCCGCGGATTCGTTGACGTCATGTCCCTTAGGGAGGGGGTGGATTTTTAATATCGGTACTTGCACTCCGAATTGGAAGTTAAAATTTACATCAAATTAATCCACTCCGCTAGCATATCTGCTGGATAAAATATGAACTCCTGGTGATCACAGATTTAGGAGATATGGATGGATTTCGCTCCTCACATTTCGCGCCTTTGTCAGCGTCCCTGACAACGTGGTCTT
Source organism: Anabrus simplex (assembly GCF_040414725.1). Taxonomy (NCBI): domain Eukaryota; kingdom Metazoa; phylum Arthropoda; class Insecta; order Orthoptera; family Tettigoniidae; genus Anabrus; species Anabrus simplex. The sequence goes on from NC_090267.1 coordinate 8,799,876, forward strand.
CTTTCAGCCAATGAGATTCAAGCTGTCCGGTTTCCAAGAAATCCAGCCTTCAATTTATTTAATTTGCCAATAAGTATTGATTATTTTTCCATGCATGACATCTAATAAATTCATTACATCCATCCGCGTACTCATATTAATTTATTACTGATTACTTTTGTAGTTACGAAAATATCTCATCCATCATTCCTTAAGATGGTATCACTGAGTCTCCCATCAAAATTTTACTATTGGCCGGCAAGCGGTCACGTGATTTAAATCTCCACCTGCTCGAACTTAGGCTAGCGAACGTACACTCAGCCGCTGTAATTTTCCATGAGGTCATGGAATTTCCGTCCTACCAAAAATATCCCAAGGTCTTACTCATGTGGTGGGTTTTCTTTGTATGACTCTCCCCCTTCCTCTTTCTGACCAAGACTTATTTGTGGACTCTGTATTTCCTTGTACGCCAACTAATGATATTCCCTGCTGTGAAGTAGCTAAAAGTTGTCGGGTTGAGCTAATCCGTCAGGCTCCAGTCTGTCGTCCTTCCTTCGCTCTGATTTCGACATTACCTAAACGAAATATTTTCAAATACACTCCTCTGTATTTCAATAAATGTACCATATTATTTTACCGATCAAATCATGATTGATTATGGGCCTAAGTCACTCGGGTTCACTTTAAGCAAGATGAGTGTAATGACTTCTTCTATCCATCAGAACGGTTGGTGTGGATTATAAACATTGTTAATGATTTCGCGTGTGAAGCTGCAAAATTTGTTAATACAGGAGCTTGTACGACTTTAACTACCGTAGTTCTGCCTGTTTTGAAGAGTTCGGAGGTTTTAAAGTGCAATTCAAATGGCAGTTCTAATCATGCTGAGAAATTTGGTCAGGTAATCTGCAAAACTCTTATCGCGAGTATCTTAAAAAACATTGGAGATGAAGTGACTGAACGTTTTGAGAGGGTGAAATACTTAAACAGTAAGCCGATCAACAGGAAAATCATCAGAATGTAGGCCTAACAGCTGTGGGGAACTGCGTGCCGCTCGTTCTGACTGGCCACGCTTGCAGCGCTCCGGTGGAGAAAGTGAGTACTTCTTGATGTTCGCATGTATTCTTTAAGTGGGGAGGCTGATGTATACTAGAGGGCGATGACTGTACGCATATTGCGGACATTGAAAAAATATATGATTGCTATCTCCGTTTGGCTGACCACATAAAGAGTTTGGGAGGTTAGAGATGTGAAATCTATATTTATACTCGGGAGTTCACCGTGGTTAAAACGAAAGAGTATGATATTAATTATATGACGCCTACTCGACACTTTCGAGTCCAGGCTTGGACTCATTTCGCTTGCGAAGGCTCGATGACAGCATGACGTCACACGCTCGCTCTCTCGCCCGCTCTTGGATGGATGAAGCATGCGTACAAGCGGTCGCTGAGGTTATATGGGACTGCGATATAAATTATCATAATGAATGCGCAAAAAGAATAACCTAACTTTGACGATACATTGAGAACGATAATACTACACATAAACTATGAAAATATCCGTTTACGGCGTCTCTCACTCAATACACTGAATATGCCCTCTATTCTAATATTGATGTTGTTGTTGTTTGAGTCATCAGTCCATAGACTGGTTTGATGCAGCACTCCATGCCACCCTATCCTATGCTAACCTTTTCATTTCTACGTAACTACTTCTGCTCTAATCTGCTTGTCATATTCATACCTTGGTCTACCCCTACCGTTCTTACCACCTACACTTCCTTCAAAAACCAACTGAACAAGTCCTGGGTGTCTTAAGATGTGTCCTATCATTCTATCTCTTCTTCTCGTCAAATTTAGCCAAATCGATCTCCTCTCACCAATTCGATTCAGTATCTCCTCATTCGTGATTCGATCTATCCATCTCACTTTCAGCATTCTTCTGTAACACCACATTTCAAAAGCTTCTATTCTATTTCTTTCTGAGCTAGTTATCGTCCATGTTTCACTTCCAAACAATGCCACGCTCCACATGAAAGTCTTCAAAAACGTCTTTCTAATTTCGATATCAATGTTTGAAGTGAGCAAATTTCTTTTCTTAAGAAAGCTCTTCCTTGCTTGTGCTAGTCTGCATTTTATGTCCTCCTTACTTCTGCCATCGTTAGTTATTTTACTACCCTAGTAACAATATTCATCTACTTCCTTTAAGACTTCATTTCCTAATCTAATATTTCCTACATCACCTGCCTTCGTTCGACTGCACTCCATTACTTTTGTTTTGGACTTATTTATTTTCATCTTGTACTCCTTACCCAAGACTTCATCCATACCAATCAGCAACTTCTCGAGATCTTCTGCAGTCTCAGATAAAATAACAATATCATCGGCAAATCTCAAGGTTTTGATTTCCTCTCCTTGGACTGTGATTGCCTTTCCAAATTTCTCTTTGATTTCCTTTACCGCCTGTTCTATGCAAACATTGAAAAGGAGAGGGGACAAACTGCAGCCTTGCCCCACTCCTTTCTGCATTGCTGCTTCTTTTTCGAAGCCCTAGATTCTTATCACTGCAGACTGATTTTTATACAGATTGTAGATAATTCTCCGTTCTCGGTATCTGATCACTATCATCTTCAGAATCATAAATAGCTTGGTCCAATCAACATTATCGAATGCCTTTTCTAGGTCTACGAATGCCAAGTACGTGGGCTTGTCCTTCTTGATTCGATCGTCTATGATCAGACGTAAAGTCAGTATTGCTTCACGTGTTCCTACGTTTCTTCTGAAGCCAAATTGATCTTCTCCCAACTCAGCTTCAACTTGTTTTTCCATTCTTCTGTAAATAATACGTGTTAAAATTTTGCATGCATGATATACTATACTAATGTGCGGTTGTTTTCACACCTGTCATCACCGGCTTTCTTGGGAATAGGTATAACAACATTCTTCCGAAAATCAGATGGGACTTCTCCTGTCTCATACATCTTGCACAATAAATGAAATAACATTGTCATGCTGTTTTCTCCTAAGGCAGTCAGTAATTCAGAGGGAATGTCATCAATTCCAGGTGCGTTGTTCCTATTGAGGTCACTCACAGCTCTGTCTAACTCTGACCTCAAAATTGGGTCTCCCATTTCATCAGCATCCACAGCCTCTTCTTGTTCCAGAACCAAATTATCTACATCTTTACCTCGATACTACTCTTGGATATACTCCTGCCATCTTTCTGCTTTGTCTTCTTTCCCTAGAAGTGGCTTTCCATCTGAGCTCTTAATATTCATACACCTAGATTTCCTTTCTCCAAAGGTTTCCTTGATTTTCCTGTATGCAGCATCTACTTTCCTACAACCATACAACCTTCGACATCCTTGCACTTCTCCTTCAGCCATTCTTCCTTAGCTACCTTGCACTTTCTATCCACTTGATTCTTTAATCGCCTATAATCTTTTCTGCCCTCTTCATTTCTAGCATTCTTGTATTTTCGTCGTTCATCAATCAGGTCTAGTATCTCCTGAGTTATCCACTGATTCTTACTTGATCTTTTCTTCCTTCCTAACATTTCATCATCAGCCCTATTGACTTCATTTTTCATGACTCTCCACTCTTCCTCTATAGTGTTTCCTTCATCCTTTTCATTTAGTCCTTGTGCAACATGTTCCTTGAAACAATTCCTCACACTTTTTTCTTTCAACTTGTCTAGATCCCATCTTTTTGCATTCTTTCCTTTCTTCAATTTCTTCAACTTCAGACGGCATTTCATGACCAACAAATTGTGGTCAGAGTCCACGTCTGCTCCTGGGAAAGTTTTGCAATCCAACACCTGGTTTCTGAATCTCTGCCTAATCATAATGAAGTCTATTTGATACCTTCCAGTGTCTCCAGGTCTCGTCCACGTATACAGCCGTCGTTTGTGGTGTTTGAACCAAGTATTGGCAAGGACTAAATTATGATCAGTGCCGAATTCAACCAGCCGACTTCCTCTTTCGTTCCTTTGTCCCAATCCAAATTCTCCTACTGTACTACCTTCTCCTCCTTGGCCTACCACTGCATTCCTGTCTCCCATCACAATTAGATTCTCGTCACCTTTTACATATTGTATTAAATCTTCTAGCTCCTCATATATTCTTTCGATTTCTTCATCATCCGCTGAACTAGTAGGCTCATAGACCTGCACTATTGTGGTGGGCATTGGTTTGGTGTCTATCTTGACGACAATAATTCTTTCAGTATGCTGGTCGTAGTAGCTTACCCGCTGCCCTATTTTCTTATTCATTATTAAACCAACCCCTGCATTTCCCCTATTTGATTTTGTGTTGATAATTCGGTAGTCTCCTGACCAAAAATCTTGTTCTTCCTGCCAACGTACTTCACTTATACCAACTACATCTAACTTTAGCCTATCCATCTCCCTTTTCAGATTCTCTAACCTACCACAACGATTCAAACTTGTAACATTCCACGCTCCGACTCGCAGAATGTCAGTATCCATCTTCCTGATGAGCGCCCCTTCTCGTTTAGTCCCCACCCGGAGATCCGAATGGGAGACTAGTTTACCTCCTGGATATTTTACCCGGGAGGAAGCCATCATCAGTACATCATTCTTACAGAGAGAGCTGCATGTCTTCGGGTGTTAGTTATAGCTGTTGTTTCCCGTTGCTTTCAGCCGTGTAGCAGTATCAACACAGCTAAGCCATGTTGAGTATTATTACAAGGCCGTATCAGTCACTCATCTGGACTGCCGCCCTTGCAACTACCGAAAGCCTGCTACTAACCTTTCGATGAACCATTCGTTAGTCTGGTCTCTCAACAGATATCCATCCGATATGGTTGCAGCTGCGGCTCGGCTATCTGCATCATTGGGACACGGTCACATGGTTCGCAGATATCAGATATCATAGCTTATCTGTCTTTCTGAGCCCAAATTGGCAGGTTCGATACGGATTTAGTCCGGTGATATTTGAAGGTGCTCAGATACGTCAGATTCGTGTCGGTAGAATTACTGGCACGTAAAAGAACTGAGGGACTAGGTTAATTCCGGCACCTCGGCATCTCCAAAAACCATAAAATATACGTAAAACTCATAACATTATTATTATTATTATTATTATTATTATTATTATTATTATTATTATTATTATTATTATTGTTTAAAATCACTGTCAGGGTGCGTATGTTATATTTACTGTATTTTAAACGCGTGTTATTTTTATACACGGTCTTTCTGCACACTTTGTATTGCTTCGCTACTGGAAGGTTAGATCTCAGGTAGCCGCTATGCAATAGATATGCTAACATGATCGGCAGTATGACAGACTTATTGTAACCTTAGCCTGTTGTTAACTGCGCCAAAGCCAACACTAGACCGGGGGAAGAGGTAAAAAGTTTATACCTACATCATACTGTCGGCAGATATAATGTAGGATATCAAGATTAGGCGTGCCGAATGTGATGTACATACACGCAGCAAATCATCAGACAGAACGTCACTCTAGAAATAAAATTCAGGAAACTCAATCGTCAAAAGTTACCAGTGTTTCGCCCAGAGTGCGGCATGGGCTCATCCGTTGGATACCGCACCTTTTCCAAGACACTGGCCGGCTAGCACGCCGGTAGCGACACCACTGCAAGCCATAAGCACAATGCAGTGCCGACGTACTTGGGGAGAATTACATCTCCACTTGCTATATTGCCCTCCCGGGCTAGCATGACCAAACTATGGCGTCCGATTGTGATAGCTAGCCGCACTCTGGGAGAAACACTGGTAACTTTTAATGATTGAGTTTCCTGAATTTTATTTTATCTTAGGTCCTATCTCAATCGGAAGCCATATTTTTGGTCAGAACGTCATTCTGTTCCAGTGGCGGCTCGTGCTGAAAAATGTTGGTGGTTCTGCTCTGTGACGCCCAGTCCATTGCAGTAAGTGTAATAGACAAATCTAACTCGTATTGCATACGGGAAGTGTCAGGTGAGCTCGTGTTAATCCCTCCTCCAACTCCGTGGAAACGCTTTACTCCATGTCCTTTCAGTGTGAAGTTCTCTGAAATGTACCGAAAAAATACAGGTAGACGTTCATCTCAATTTGTAAGACCCCGATTTCGAGGGACATCGACAATATAAATAACTGACTTGTACAAAAAACAACAATTAAAAAGTTACAAAAATTAAAGCCCCTCTTCCGCTTATCGAAAAAATGTTGATCTATCGACACATTCATATTTACAAAGGTTCCGAGTCCTGCATACATCTTTGGGAGCCGGCTTTCTCAATGGAGGGGGAACATCATCTGATGGTACTATCGTTTCTGTTTTCATTTTCATGACCACCTAAGTCGGAAGTATTCACTACCATTACGGAGAAACATTGTCATGATTACTTGTAGGCCTAAGAACTCGCTCATTCGCTTCGTACGAGAGAGAATGTTTTCGGTCGTTGGATAGTATTATGCTGAAGTCCTGGCCATTTACACAAAAGATAAATATACATACCCCCAATCTTAAGGTTCGTTGTTTGAAGACTTAACATGAACAGTAAATTGATTTTGTGTTACTTAATCACAACCATCCTCTTTTATAGCGCATTTATCCTGTATTTAAACTATTTGGGCTTTCTTTCTTCTTAACAGAAGCATCACAACTATACTGTAGTATCTGAGAATGTCGACATGTAAGAATTTTAAACCATATCAATATCCATACAGTTTTAAAAAATCTCTATTTACACTGGTGAGTACAATGGAGCGAGCTTTTCCCAAACAGCTGAGATTTCAACAGGCTCACTCACTCTAACATGATCCTTGCACTCGCTGCAGCGATTCTCTTACGGACGGTGGCGCTGTCAAGTGTATTATTTACTAACTCTATGGTCACGGGAATAGGTCAGACGTACTGCAAGGCGTGCAGTTCATACAGAGCCTTATGGGCGACTCTTAGCCACCTATCGGAAGAAAGCTGTAGTTAAGTGTGCTCTTCCAGTCGGTCGTGGCTCTCCTAATGTTCTGTCGTTCACAGATCTAAACAGGGTTGCCAGATCACCAGCAGCTGTATGGGTATCGATCTTTGGCTCGATATAGACACTCAATATGAAGGATGGCATCGCTAATCGCTATATATTACTGTATATCTTTCATTGTGGTGGTTCTGCAGCTCTGCAGATCGTATTATGGAGCCGCGCCTGTTCTGTTCTATCTAAACAGCTGATGGAATGCAATATGAACAAAATACATGCTCCGTTTTGGACGTTTGTCATTGCAACACATGACTGTGTAAAGGAACAAAGCTGAGTGTTGCAGTCTTTACAAATTGTGCGAAGGACGAAGAATAGTTGCGAGATTTAAGCAGTACTGTAGACATCAACAATGTCAAGCAGGAAGAGATCGGCTGCAATGTCTCTGAAACTGTTCCCTATAAAGCTGTAGTTGTACCTAGTTATGTAAACAATGTAAACGCAGTTTAATAACAGTAAATCAATTTTGTAATGCATTACTTACATAAAACAATCTATTAGCCTACTTAAAATAAATATTTTGTGTTCTGCTTTTCTCTAGGTCGATGAATACCAATATTTTTCTTCCTACAGCAACAAAAATATATAACCTACTGTAATTCCGTCGCTGGTCGAGGGTGATCGAAGCGCCCACAATTGTAACAGGGTTCTGTAAATACAGCAGTTCTCTCTCACACAGGAAACATGACGTCGAGCAGCAATGCTCGACACCTACAACCCTAATATTGTCATTTAAAGGGTGATATGAACCCAATCCTTTGTGTGTTAATTGTCTGACGAAATATACAATTACAGGTATTAAAGGGAGCACCCCACTTATCCACTGGCCAGTGAATGTTAATGTAATTTAATCAAATAGGAATCAGATGAGATTTGCAAGTTATTTATGCAGACTGCGTGAATACAACACCAATGAGTGATACTACAGCACACATATACAGTGTGTTTCTGAACGCCTTACACATGTATGGTTGCAATACTTTTCTCTGGCAGTAATATTGTCATTATTTCGCACAATATTATTACACGTTTTCCTAGAAGGACGTCGCGGGAATAATATTTCAAAGCTATCAACAATTACCTGGTGGCTGTTTCCAGGCTGCATAATAATAAAATAAATAATAATATTAATAATATTAATAATATTAATAATATTAATGATAATAATAATAGATCGCTCGCGTTATCGGCATTATAAAAAGTGCACAGTGGGGAAACTGTCCCCATCCCACGCTCATCTTAGGTCCTACTTGTCTATCTTTCAATTTGACAGTTTGTTAGTAAGTCATAAATTACGCTGCCTATGATGATAATAATTATCGTAACAATCAAATTATTGACGGCCGATGACTCAACAAAACCAATCATCAGCAGCAAACATACTGCAGTCCACACTGTTACCGTGTTTTAGCGGTAGGTAGAGGTGAAAGAAGGTGCGGGTGTGAACGGGTCTCAAGCTACGAAAGTAAAATTAATTTAAAATTTAACAAGGTTATATTTTCTTTTCAAAAATAAAGAAATAACAAGCATGGCAGGTACAAAGTAGCAAGTCCAAAGGGTAGTTACAATATTTACAGGATTTGGGCTTCGCGCCCTGACTTCACAATGCTCGGGCAATCAGCTCAGTTTTACCCCAAACACAAGTTTCAACAGAGGGGCAGAAAACCCCATTCATGCCTAGGAGCCCCTGCTCCAAATTACACTGAAAAGCCTCCACGAGGCATACAACACTCAATTTTCAAAAGAGCCACTCACTCTCAACTTTAAGCCTCTCCCAGGCCACACCAAACTCCACCTTCAAGCTGTCCTCAACGGACATAAACACAGGGGTAAAATACCCAATCTACTGAGGCCTATTAAGTGAGAAAAGGTTAATTATATGGCCTCTAAAATACCAACTTGAAAGGAGGCTCTCCGCACTCCTAATACACTTTATTTAAAACCTACTTGGCATTAGGCCGTTAATGCAAGGGCTAATCCCATACTACAGAGGTGACTTCAGAAAAGAACAATTTACATTATATTAACGAAGAATAGGTTGAGAAAAATAAGTTCACCTCAAAACAATATGATTGGGAGCTCGAGACGGTAAAGCACTCTCTATCCCGATATGCAGTTTAAAAGATGAAATAGATACAAGTTTCTTTACATTTTAAGAAAGGTTACATAACGGAAAAAGCTTCGGACCCGCCCCGAGAGTTAAACTGCTGAGCTAGCAAAGAAAGAAGTTATTAATTGGCCATTACTTTGTTGTTGACCGCTGCCGAAGAAAGAGGCGCTTCCCGCCCCCTGCTATGTACTTTACACACAGAAAGATGGAACAGAAGTGGCGCAGAGACCCTAAAATCAGCAGTTTATATACTCTCGCGGAAGGTTCTAGGCGTTAGGGGAATGAGAACACCCGCCCACAATCACTTTATTGGAGAATAAAGAGAAACCCCTACACAAGATGAAGAAGAAACACATTATTGGTGGAAAATTAATTTCAGAAATTCGGGATTGGCTAGATTTAAAACAAGGGGAAAGAAAGGGGTAATATTGCCAACTTAACCAATGACTGAAAGAAATTTAACAAAGAACAAACTTTTGAAATAAAAATTTCTCCAAGGAACAGTTCTTTTTCTTCGCACTAGGGTGCACTATTGTAGTTCTTCAGTAGTGTCCTCTAGAAGAGAAAGTTCACACTTCTTACTTCAAGCAAAACAAAAACACATCAAAAATGACACAGTTCTAAAACTCCAAAATTTACAGGTAGTGACATCTTCTGAGAAGGTAGAAAATTAATACCGTCAATAAAGTTCAGACTTCCTCCAGCAGAGGATTTTCAACTGGCGCACCTTTTAAATTAGCGGCGTGGAGGTGTACCGCCCGGTACACACACCACAAAAATATTCTGTGGGTGACCCTAAATGACGTGCACTCCAGTACAGTAGATTATAGTTCCAAGACATGTCCAAAGATAGCGACACTAGTATGCTTGGGCTCGAGTCTGGAGTCGAGTATAATGATTCTAAGAGCACATTTCTCGATTCTACTCGATTTCGTCGCTAGCCCATAACTAATTAAACTACTGGTGGGTCGTGATATAAAGCCGATATTTCTTCTACTTCTTCTTTTTGATAACGTTTTGGACATCGTGATAAAACGCTATGTCAGTCACTGGTTTTGTGGGTTAATTATATTCTACTGGAGGTGCCAGCTTAAAAAAAATATAGGCGCACAACATAAGGGAAGGGATGTTGTTATAGACAGGGTAGATATGGAACAAAAAATGACCATTCCGTGTACTCTAAATAGGTTTAATTTCGTAGCTTTTTCTTTTAGCCGAGATGGCCTGTTATATTGGTGTTCTGTTTAAGTAAATAAATGGTTGTGTGATTTGTTCGCTCTATAATTTATGCAATCTCCTTCATCTGGCGACCACGACAGGATTTCAGATTACATTATGGAAAAATTAAAGAGAGAGTGAACTTTATTACGTCGTCAATTCACACGGTCACTCAAGGAATTTAAACAGAAGTTAGAAGCAGATCCATTCGAAAATGACTAAGCTATTACAGCATTTAAGGTATTCGATGATAAAGCATCGCGTCTTCTCGAATAGAAAAAAGATTCGAGATTTATTATTTGCAGCTGAAATTTTGACGAGCAGGTATGTGAGAAAGAATGCGAAGCAGCCGAAGAGTACAAAGAGGAATGGATAACAGCAAAGAGCAGGTATGAGATTTTGTTCTTTGAAACATTAATAATGTCGTACCTGAATGTGGCGCAGCTAGTATTATCTCAAGCTCTCCAATAAGAAACTTACGACTGCCTAAACTGGAGTTGAAGGCACATGATGGCAATATTTGAAATTGGTTAGGATTCTGGGGACAGTTTCGTAAGATAAATGATGATGATGATGATGATGATGATGATGATGATGATGCTTGTTCTTAAAAGGGGGCTAACATCGAAGGTCATCGGCCCAATAAACGATGATACTTCTGTAGCTGATGAGGATAAGTTCCAGTATTTAATCTAAGCTACAGTACCAGGATCTAGTGCTAGAGAACTTGTAGAAAGTTTACCTTCTTCAGTACCTAACTACAGTAAAGCCATTGAACAGGTAAAGGCAAGGTTCGCACGCGATAAACTGTTAATGTTCGCAAGTTGCTTGGTTGAGCAATGATTCAAGCTGCAGATAAGGAAACAATAAAATTAGGCCATTTATATGACAGGTTAGAGACCCAACTGAGAGCTATAGAAACATTAGGAGTAACAAGAAATAAATATGCTGCCATGCTATATCCGTTAGTGGAAACAGCGTTATCTGAGGACATTTTGAGAGCATGGGAAAGAGCACGAACTGTCACTAGAGCTGAAATTTCTGATACTAATAATGGCTTATCTAACTTACTACAGTTCTTCAAACTTGAAGTTGAGAGCGAAGAGTACCTGCAATAAGCTCGCAATGGTATTTCTGGCAATGACTGTATTAGTGTTAAGTCCGAAAATGTTAAAGGAAAAATGTACCTACAGCAGCATTTATCTTAGCAGCATGCTGTTAAATGTTTGTGGTACGACAAGACTTCACATGCTGCGGCAGACTGTTTTAAAGCTAGAACTATGTTATATGATCAGGAAAAGTCTTTACTTAAGAACAAAAACTGTTGTTTCATATGATTAAACTCTGGTCATTGTGCCAAGAGATGTAGGAATTATGTTAAATGTTTTGTCTGTCTTAAACGGCATTTAACTATCATGTATCCAGAAAGCCTAAAGTGTTGAACCTGTTAAGGAAAAGAGTCAAAGGTCTCAATCACTCTTGGCTCAGAAATATGGCGTCACCTTTCTTGAGACAGTGATGTTTAAGGTGAAGTTAGGGAAGTACGTGCCCTTTGTGACAGTGGAGCACAAAGATGTTGTGGAGCAGCTAGATATGAAACAATCTGGGAAGGTGACGTTAAGCCTTAGTCTTTTTTTGGGGAGTTGAAACCAATGAACAACAGCACAACTCCGAAGTACGGATGGTAAATTTCAACGATCTATAAGTGTTCTGGATCAGACGAAAATGTGTGGTTCTGTACCTAAGGTGGAAAGTCAAGGCCTGTATCCTAAGCTCAGGGAGGAAAACATTATTCTCTCTGACATGGGGAGGAATCTACCGGACATAGGATTACTGAGAGGTGCTGACATTTCAGGACTGTTCATGACCGGTCCCTACGCGCAGTTGGACGGAACATTGGTAGCGATTGAGACAAAGTTGGGTTGGAGCTTAAAAGGGCCAGGGAAGAATTCGAATAACCTGCTGACTAACTTAACCTATAACTCCAACTTAGATTTGTCAGACTTATGGAGGTTAGATGGTATAGGTATTAGTGAAGCAGAAGTTGTGAAATTTAAAGAGGATTCAGTTACTGATACCATTTTGTTTTTCAATGAAACTGAGAGAATCAATGAAGAAGATAGATATGAGGTACAGTTACCTTAGAAAGAAGGGAACGATGAGCTGCTGGATAATAAAGCTTTGGCAGAGAGGAGGCTTAAAGATGTAACAAAACAACTCCTCCTTTGTGGGCAACTGGAGAATTATCATGCAGTATTCCAGGACTGGTTACAGTCAGGCATTACCGAAACAGTTCCTGAATGTAAGGATAAGGGGCATTTCTTACCGCATAATGCTATAATTAAGCCTAGTAGCCAGACTACAAAAATCCGACCGGTTTTTAATGCTTCAGCTCACAGCCACACACAGGTTACTGGTACAAGAGCAGGACAGTTTCCCTTGGTGGCGTACAGCCACACATATGTTAGCATGGTAATCGGACAGATTCTCTCCCTGTGTCGCTCAGCCACACACACACACTCACACACACACACTCACACACACACAAACACGCTGCTTTCTCGGTAGTTAGACAGATTGTCTCGATTTTTCGAAGTGTCATTCCCTATACTTCCTGTTCGAAGCCTCTCGAAGCTTTTCCCCTCTACTTTTGTAGAAGTAAGACGATTTTCACTCTGATTGGTTCACGAGTTCCTCCCACTAACTGATGGGGAGTGTCGTGGAATTCATTGGAACAATTCGTTTCTTACTGCGTCAAGAATATTTGCTTCTATTCGCTTCTAGAAACACTTAAATAACTTTGTTTTGCGTTTTCTGTTTTACCCTGACTATTGCACAACATTACACACACTGACTTGAGCTGCACCAGTTTGCTTCAAGTAGAACTTGTATGACGTCTTATGCTTTGAATACTTAAAACTCTCTCCCACTTAATAAAATTATCAGTCAACTTCTTGCCACTGTAACATGATCATACAAACTCTAGATCATTACTCAATATCCTTAGTCTCGGAGGTCGTGGATTCGATACTCGATCGAGTCCATTCGCTCGGCACTGAGACATGAAAGGGACGCGTCGCGACACGCGGTCGTGACACTATGGAGAACCGTTAATATATTTGCAATAGTAATGCGTGATTCCACTACCAATTCTTTAATGGAATAAACAACGATGTTGAGTGATCACCCGCTCTAATTGGAATGTATCGAATTGGGCTCAAAATATCGCCTTGTGGAAGATCTTTGAATGTGTACCTAGACTCGAGGATTTGGCCGCTGTTCTTAACGAAAATGCGACGTTTAGTTAATAGTTGTCTTATGATTGGCGAGTAGTACACGTACGCCCACATTATCATATGCCCTTTTGACATCAAGAAACAGAGCGGTCAGTCAGTCGCCTCGACTCCTAGCAAGTAATGAGTCGGTATGGAAAATACTGAGGGCGTCTGCCGTACCTCTACCTTTCAAGAAACCAACCTGATAGATTGGGAGTATATTACAATATTCCAAATACCTTGTAGGACGGTGCAAGATAATTTGTTGGAATGTTTTTTCCGAAGACATGATCCGAAAGCGATTCCTCTGTACCCGTTTTCATCTTGAGGATGTTTCCCTCTTAATATTGGTATGATTTTAAAATCATTCAAATCGTTAGGAATTATATTGCAGTCGAGCATGTCGTTAAACTTATTTAGTAATGTACACTTAACGTCGGATGGTAGATACTTTAACATTTTATAAGATATATAATCTCACCCGGACTAGTGTCTTTTCGATGGTCGAGTGCCATATCAATTTCATTGAGTGAGACATTTTGAAGGAGGCTAGACAATTTCGCGGAAGAGTGTATGAAAACATATTAGAAGGAAGGTTCCACATAATGTGGTGTCAGGTTTTGATAAAATTGAGAAATTCCGATAGGGTCCGACTTATTGACAAGATTTGTATGAGCATGGTTTTGATTTTTAATGCCCGCCCATATATTTTGAATAGGTGTTTGTCTATTGAGAGACATAACAGAAACCTTCAACGCATTTCGTCTTTTTAATTAAAATGGACTGCGACTATTTTTATACCGAATATAATTATCGTATGTTCCATTTTTCCGATATGCTTTTAAGGCGGCTTTTCTTCGTTGGACTAAAGAAGCGCAATCGGAATCCCACCATCAGATCGAATTCCTCTGCTTTTTAAGTATCTTATTGCTTTCGATGGGATGATAGGTACGTAAATATGAATGAATAAAATGTAATAGAGAATTATAGTCGAGAGAATTGTTATTTTGAAGTGTAGAGAGTATTTTATCAGCAGTGAAGGTTTCGAATAAATCATAATGAAAATAACGGAGATTACGGGATGTAGTAAAATGAGAGACATTCCTATAAACTTGTGTGCCTATATCTGTTATTATTATTATTATTATTATTATTATTATTATTATTATTATTATTATTATTATTATTATTATTATTATTATAAAATGGTCACTTTGGTGTGTTTCATGTACTACACTCCAGTTTGTTTTAAGTGCTAAATCAACAGTACAGCACATTTATTAATGTTTGGAGCTGTTAGTCGGGTAGGCGGGCCATCGTTCAGGATAACCAGTTCGTTTTTAGGTAATTTTTTCTACGTTCCCACCTTCTGGGCAACTGGATATGGTCCCCCAAATAGGGTTCTTGGCATTAAAATACCCAGCTAGTATCGTGTTTTTTGAAAACTGCGAAAAGAAGATGTCCCATAGAATATAATTTAATTTTACCTACGGTGGGCAGTATATAGAAACCACATGCAAATCTTCAATTTTAACTGCGATGGCTTGAGTTCTGGTATAATATAATGTGAGGGAATTTCCTGAAAATATACGTCTTGTTTGATTAAAATGTTTGCATCATGCCGTATCGAAGAAAAACCTTTCATATGAAAACGAAAACGATGTTTCAGCCAAGTTTCGCTCATTGAAAGTAGAAGGAGTTTAACAGACTCACTACTTCATGTTTCTTATTCAGAACACCCCGACAGTTAAGTTGCAATAACCGCATGTTTTACTTTGAGATAGTGGAATTTCCAAAGAAAAGAACCCGTCATGTAACGACTTTGAAAGGTGTTTGTTTCCCTTGAACGTTTGTCCCGTTTAGTCCATTAATAACTCAAATTTCTTAGAAACGATTTTACATTTGTTATTTGAATTAACATTTTTACTATAAATTACCGCCTCCGCAGAGAGGGTGGACACAGAAGCATAGGCACCGTGATCTGAAGTTTGTCTCTCTTACCTGGGCCTATGTGAGGTAGATGTAGCCTCGTTGATATAAGGATTTGTCAGTCTTACTACTGCACCCTTCGGGTCAGGGTGACCACAGTTATTTTCCCGGCTAGTCAGATAAACGTCTCAGGGTATCCATGTTTCCAGAAAAATGGTTAATTTTTCTATAATTCCATTTAACGTGCGTCCAAAAAGAGATAGCGACACCCTACGCGGAGTGTACAGATCGGGAAAGGGGAGCACTGACGCGGATTCGGCTATGTGGGAAACGACATGGAAAGAAATGTGATTGTAGCGGGAGACCTGAATTTGCCAGATGTCAGTTGGGAAGGAAATGCGAACGACAGGAAGCATGACCAACAAATGGCAAATAAGTTAATAGGGGAAGGACAGCTGATTCAGAAAGTGATGGAACCAACTAGAGGGAAAAATATCCTGGATGTCGTGCTGATAAAACCAGATGAGCTCTATAGGGAAACTGAAGTAATAGATGGTATTAGTGATCATGAAGCTGTTTTTGTCGTAGTTCAAAATAAATGTGAAAGAAAGGAAGGTCTTAAAAGTAGGACTGTTAGGCAGTACCATATGGCTGATAAAGCAGGTATGAGGCAGTTTCTAAAAAGTAACTATGATCGGTGGAAAACGGTAAATAAAAATGCAAACAGGCTATGGGATGGGTTTAAAGAAATTGTTGAGGAATGCGAAAACAGGTTTGTACCTTTAAGGGTGGTAAGGAATGGTAAAGACCCACCTCATTATAATAGAGAAATAAAGAGACAAAGAAGGAGGTGCAGACTGGAAAGAAATAGAGTTAGAAATGGTTGTGGAAATAAGGAGAAATTGAAGGAACTTACTAGAAAATTGAATCTAGCAAAGAAGGCAGCTAAGGATAACATGATAGCAAGCATAATTGGCAGTCATACGAATTTTAGTGAAAAATGGAAGGGTATATATAGTTATTTTAAGGCAGAAACAGGTTCCAAGAAGGACATTCCAGGAATAATTAATGAATAAGGGGAGCGTGTATGTGAAGATCTTCAAAAGGCAGAAGTATTCAGTCAGCAATATGTAAAGATTGTTAGTTACAAGGATAATGTCGAGATAGAAGAGGAGACTAAGGCCAAAGAAGTAATAAAATTTACATATGATAACAATGACATTTACAATAAGATACAAAAGTTGAAAGCTAGAAAAGCGACTGGAATTGATCAGATTTCTGGGGATATACTAAAGACAATGGGTTGGGATATAGTACCATATCTGAAGCACTTATTTGATTATTGTTTGGTCGGAGGAGCTATACCAGATGAATGGAGAGTTGCTATAGTAGCCCCTGTGTATAAAGGAAAGGGTGATAGACATAAAGCTGAAAATTACAGGCCAGTGAGTTTGACATGCAATGTATGTAAGCTTTGGGATGGCATTCTTTCTGATTATATTAGACATGTTTGTGAAATTAATAACTGGTTCGATAGAAGGCAATTCGGTTTTAGGAAAGGTTATTCCACTGAAGCTCAACTTGTAGGATTCCAGCAAGATATAGCAGTTATTTTGGATTCTGGAGGTCAAATGACTGTATCGCGATTGACCTCTCTAAAGCATTTGATAGGGTGGATCATGGGAGACTACTGGCAAAAATGAGTGCAATTGGACTAGACAAAAGAGTGACTGAATGGGTTGCTATATTTCTAGAACATAGATCTCAGAGAATTAGAGTAGGTGAAGCTTTATCTGACCCTGTAATAATTAAGAGGGGAATTCCTCAAGGAAGTATTATCGGACCTTTATGTTTTCTTATATATATATATATAAATGATATGAGTAAAGGAG
The DNA here is from genome assembly GCF_040414725.1 of Anabrus simplex. NCBI lineage: Eukaryota > Metazoa > Arthropoda > Insecta > Orthoptera > Tettigoniidae > Anabrus > Anabrus simplex. The sequence continues at coordinate 8,817,274 of NC_090267.1, forward strand.
TGGAATCGGAGGTAAGGCTTTTTGCGGGTGATGTTATTCTCTATAGAGTGATAAATAAGTTACAAGATTGTGAGCAACTGCAACGTGACCTCGAAAATGTTGTGAGATGGACAGCAGGCAATGGTATGTTGATAAACGGGGTTAAAAGTCAGGTTGTGAGTTTCACAAATAGTAGAAGTCCTCTCAGTTTTAATTACTGCGTTGATGGGGTGAAAGTTCCTTTTGGGGATCATTGTAAGTATCTAGGTGTTAATATAAGGAAAGATCTTCATTGGGGTAATCACATAAATGGGATTGTAAATAAAGGGTACAGATCTCTGCACATGGTTATGAGGGTGTTTAGGGGTTGTAGTAAGGATGTAAAGGAGAGTGCATATAAGTCTCTGGTAAGACCCAACTAGAGTATGGTTCCAGTGTATGGGACCCTCACCAGGATTACCTGATTCAAGAACTGGAAAAAATCCAAAGAAAAGCAGCTCGATTTGTTCTGGGTGATTTCCGACAAAAGAGTAGCGTTACAAAAATGTTGCAATGTTTGGGTTGGGAAGAATTGAGAGAAAGAAGAAGAGCTGCTCGACTAAGTGGTATGTTCCGAGCTGTCAGCGGAGAGGTGGCGTGGAATGACATTAGTAGACGAATAAGTTTGAATGGCGTTTATAAAAGTAGGAAAGATCACAATATGAAGATAAAGTTGGAATTCAAGAAGACAAACTGGGGCAAATATTCACTTATAGGAAGGGGAGTTAGGGATTGGAATAACTTACCAAGGGAGATGTTCAATAAATTTCCAATTTCTTTGAAATCGTTTAGGAAAAGGCTAGGAAAGCAACAGATAGGGAATCTGCCACCTGGGCGACTTCCCTAAATGCAGATCAGTATTGATTGATTGATTGATTGATTGATTGATTGATTGATTGATTGATTGATTGATTGATTGATTGATTGATTGATTGATTGATTGATTGATTGATTGATTGATTGATTGAAAATTCCGTAATTCAACGCTCAATCATGAACTCCACATACGCATAATTCAATTGACATTTTCTAAGACATGTCCGCTTACGAGTACCTTATTCACTAAATATAACTACAATCTATCACTACAAATGAGAACTCATTCAATTATATAAAACATAATCTAGAAATATATTTATTAAATTTCTGAGAATCGCGAAAGGAATGGTTAAGTGTCAAAATAAGTTCATGAACTTTCAGTCATTAACCTAATAAAACAAGTATTGTAACTCCTGAATCAGTTATTTTAAGTCAGCGCTGGCTTATTTCTAATCTAAATTTGCATATCACCACACTCTGGGTTGAGTATTCCTGAAATGAATTCAAATTATGTTTCATCTTCCTATCAAAACTTAAGTCTGGTCATTTATGTACACAAATATATCATAATCTTCTGACCACAGTCAAAATTCAGTATTTCAATAAATAATTCTATCACTTGCGGTGTTAAATATTCGTCATCATCAAAAATGCTACCATTACAGTATTCATATTATTTTAAGAATGATCTGAATTTAAATAAAAGTGTCCTGAATTCTAATATCAGTGATCTGAATTATATTAAAAATTATCTGAATTCGTTGGTGCTGAATAAAGTGAAGAAAACGAGAAATCGTATGACGTACTAAGTTTCTTGGTCCTATTGCCATTTAAAATACGGCTCCTAGCTTAATACTCGCTTTTATAGTATTTCAAATTAAAAACATCGCTGATATCCTATGTAAATCTCATATCATTTCCCTACTTTAGCTAGATAATTCCTTATGTAACGTATCTCAGCTCAATGTGCACACAGCCAATAAGCATTTATCATATACATGTGTGCAAATGCCTGCATTACGATATCACAATATTATATTATCACACTGCTTACATAATAGTTTCATCTTCCATTCAATCAACATTCATTCAGAATACGACATAATCATGCATAAATCTACCCATCACCAGTTGTTACTAATTACTGTCAAATCACTCTCAAACTTCATCTAAATATATATATAATTTTACTAACCATACCTTGCTATAGTTCTTCCCTGGGGCATATTTCCTTTCCGTAGTTGCCATACTCTTGCCCATATACCGCATATGGTTCCAAAATGGGTAAAATATAAATATGTAAATAAATTCAATGTTAATTTGAATCTTATACCAGTTGTATATTATTATTAGAAGTAATTTCACATACTGTATATGAGTTGACTATGTTTGTAAGATATTATAAGTAGAATTTTGTAAACAATATAAATTTATTAAGGATGATGTGTGTGTTTGATAGAACAAATTATTAGCGTAAATTGTATAATATTGTATTCTAGGAAAATTTTCTTCGTCTCCTGTTAATTTAAAATTTAGTGCTTGACAATAATGTATTTTAGTGTACCATTTGCCACCGAGGTAGACACCTCATTTGCAAAAAAAGAGATTTTGATTTGATTTTGATATTATTTACATCATATACGTCTCATTTCTTACTAATCTGCGCAATATTTCACTTAAAACATCACATACACTTCCATTATTTCATCTATAACCTTCTTTTCAACTTATATTTAACTTATTCAGCATCTGCAATTAACGCGTTTAACCTCCAATAAGCATTAAATATAACGAGCCATGACATTCATTTCTTACAACACGATTTATCGTATAAATCCACACATAACCCCAAATACGGTGTCTACACTTCCAATATAATCATTCGGCAAAGAGAATTGTAACCTAAATTAAACAGTTCAAAATATGCGTCCCTCTATGACGTAATCTGGGTTCGGATGGTACTATATCATTCATAGATCTTTTTAGCTAACTGGGATTTTTGCAAACATCTGTTACACTATGTCATTTTAAAAATCGAATTCTCACTCCTCTGGTTAAGATAATATAATAAATACGTAACCATTATGCTACGAGATATCATCTTAAGTTCACACTGACTTAATATATGTTAATATCATCTTAGATATTTCACACTGCACTTCCTTATATTAATTGCACACTTAATTATTTCACGTTTAGGCTATTCAGTTCTATTGCACATACTGGTAATACTGTACATAAGAAATTATATTACTTATTACTATTACTTAGCTCGCCATTCAATATCTCGGGCCTTAGTTGCTCTTCTTCAACTGCTCCACGGTTTGGTCACAGGCCATGGATCGACAACTGGACGGATACTCATCTCTGGTAGCTCAGGTTGAGTGACCTCCTCCTCTCGGGTCGGGTGGTTTTAATTGCCAGGACGACATCTCTCTCCAGGTCGGTCTATGCCGACTTAGCAAGCCATCATTTCCTCAGTAATACTGTAGATAATATACATCAATTCTGAAACATATGTATTCATCATGGTTCTCTGAAATGTTAGTATTTATCGTTGATAACTGTATATATATTTGTTAGCCTTCCTCTGCGGAAATATTTTCTTATTCCTTGAGGCCAGTAGAAGATTATTTGCCTCGTCTTAATCGTATATTCAAAGTTAGCTTATTTTCCTTTGGGAAGTATAATTTTCCAATGATCGCCTCTCTGTTTACGATATCGTTGCTATTATTTTCTCCTGTTGTAGTTCAATCTTCAGCTCTCGCGTCTCGGTCAACTTTATGCTTCAAGACGATTAGCGTATAAGTATCCGGACGAAATTTCCAGAATTTCCGGGGTTTATATCCTACTTACAGTATTTCAGGGATTAGCACGTTGTTTCCTTCAATATTAATGTCGTCTCAAGTTAATATTTTCGTTACAAACTATCAATCTTGCTTAATTCTTCAGAGCAATGTTCAGCACGTCTTGTCGTTATGAAGTCAATTTTTTAGTGAGTTTTTCTAATAATCCGTTCGATCCTTCTTATTTTTTAAAAAAACAATTCAGTCGATTCTACTCTGTTGCACATTGCCTTCATAGTGTGGTAGGTCATGGCCTTCTAACATACTTAAATATCGATACTCTGCTACACATTCCTTTACCTTGGCTGGTCTCTACCTTCTGTAGGCGCCATTTTGGAATATGTTCAGTAAATGCATCGGGTACACTACTGGAATATCAGAATTGTATTTAACTACCTTCAGATTACTTAAAATATTGAAATACGTTGTCTTGTCATAACCTAACCGGGGAGAATTACCGACCACCATAGTAAATTTCCGCTTTCGAGGAAAGGTTTCATCCGATTGTTGAGAATTTCTATTTGGCAGCGGAGGAAGTGTTGAGGCATCGTGCGTATGTTGGATACGGAATCTAATGGGGCAAAATAATTTTTGATTTCTAAGCATAATTTGTTTCCGATACTCATTATCTTTAAAATGTCTTGTCATTGTTCTTGAACTTCGCATTGTTCAGCTCCCCCTGGGTGTTTACCTGTACAATTGGCGCATTAAGAGAGTTGTTGATTACACTGAATTGTGATTGAGGGCACATGTACAACATCTAGGTTAACTTGAGCGATAATTTGTAGCAGGGTGGCCATACCGCTGACAATGTTTGCATATTAATGGTAAAAAAATAAATGCCTGAAGCTTTAAAATTACATTAATGATGGAAATAATTTTGGGGAGGTATTGGCTTTCAGAGATGACCTTCACAGTACCCGTAGGGATATATTCAGTTTTGCCATCTTTCGATGATCCTCTATTGAGACGTTGGACTTAAACAACTGGGTATGTAGATTGTAGATAGGTTAAGATTTCTGATTCTGAAAGAGTCATATCAGCCCCCCGTACTACCCCTACTCTATGAATATTCTAGGACAGAATGACAGCTTTCAAGTGTTTTTCCACAAGGAAATGCGTTTGCAGCCTTACTAGACAGATAGGTAATCTGAATTCTATTTGTACCCTTCCTATGGATTTTCTTTACTTTGTAAGACAACCAGCCTACAGCCATTCTTTTAAAAATGTTATTTATTCGGGGCGTTTTGCCCCTACTTAGCACCCTATGTTGTGAACCTGCGTGTATTTGGAAATTGCGGAAGTGTAGTGTGCCGAATGTGAGGAAAGGAACCAGTCCCCAGGTCAGGGATGTTAATCATGTACAATTATAAACCGCTAACCCGGCCGGGAATCGAACCCGGGGTTGCCGGGTGACAGGCGGACGCGTTGCCCTCTACACTGCGGAGCCGGACTCTGCCCAGAGCCATAGGATGAAGATGTCCTTTTTTGTTAGAGTCATTCGATTCTACGTGTACTATGTAGGGACCAAGATGAGCTATATGTTATTTATGTAATAGAACTTGTTGACTTTGATTCGTGTTACGTACGAGATCTTGAGTAATCTCTCTTTGATAATCAATATTATGATTGTTCATTAGGAAGTCATTATTGGAATCATTTCCAGTATCGGGATGTCTCTCTAAAGTGCCTCCTCCAATATCTAAATACATCATTCACTATACGATAGGCGAAACAACTACAAAATAACACACAAGAACAAAACAACCAGTGACAAGGTAGATACGTATGCACGGCACAACAACCAAAGCCGATATTTAATCCCGGGAAGCGAAGAATATAACACTGATATCGGGCCTCATGGATCCGAGTCCATTCGCCGTGATTACGGATGGATTGTGATAAGATATGAGAGCAGCTAACGTTATTAACTGAAATAAGCGAAAAGAGATTAAGAGTCACGACTGTACTCTGAAATATCTAATGAATACGACAATTAAATAAGCGACAATATATGATACGAGTCAGTTTATGCTGAAGTCATTAACAACAGGAATAAAACTAAGAACAGAGTCTTATTTTCTGTGATGACAAGGATTTACATACCCATTTCAAATTATCTTCTGCCATGGCTTATATTTTTATCAAAGAAGCGTATTCGTGATGCTATATTGTCCCATGCAGGTAATAAGAAGGGACTCACCTTAACAGGCTACAACATTAGTGGGTGGACTGAAAGAAAATCAGAGATTGGAGAAAAGGATACAATCCACACCTTACCTTGGTCGTTAAATGCTCATACGCAATCCCGTCGCGACGAGCGTGCAGTGGAAACTGTCGTTGCTCCTGCCTTTCGTCGTCAACTCTTGTCCTATTGTGACATCAGCTCTGCAGACAATTTCTCACAGCCCTTCCCTTAATTTTTTCTAAGGTCGAGGTTCTCGACGTCATTTTACCTTTCAAATAATATTAATAAGAACTTCGTATGTCTGGTGCAGCAGCACTTGTAAGGCAGACGAGGAAAAATCAAATTAAAAACGCAAATGTACCATTAAGAAAATATTTTTCTTTCTAGGCGTTTGAAAATAAGCAGACACAGCCCTTGACGTCTTCTCATACTGGTAATACGAAGCAGTGCCGCTAGGTGCTGTTGGAGGCGAAGAGAATGGTGAGGATTTTCTAATTCTAGCTGTCACCGGGGATGAAATTTGCGTGCACCACTTTCAACCGGAGACGATACGTGCAAGCAAAGAATTGCGACTAAACACGTTTCGCAGTCAGCCCTCTGCAGCGGAAGTCATATTTACATCATTATGGGGTAAGAAAGGTACGACAGTGACTAGTGCCACCTACACCGACGTTCTCAAGAACCATGCAGCCTTGAGTACCTTCAACTTCCTCCCTTATCGGACATGCTCGCAATATTGGCACCATCCATTTTCCGCATTTTTGGTCCATTAAAGAGGGTAGAGTTTCAAGTCTGATCGGTGGCGACAAGTGACTGCAGAGTCAAGCAATATACTTTTCCCCCTTGATGTCGAAGAACTTCCTAACCGATGGCGTAAGTGCGTTGATTTGGGAGGGTATTATGTAGAGTAACAAGAGAGCTAGAGCTGAGCGTGAGGCCAGGGAGAAAAGCATATTTAGGCTACGTTCTGAAAGTACGGGCTTCTACAGCTCGTATTACAAGGAAAGAGGCGCTGGTAGACAACTGTCATGGCTCGTGGACTTGCAGCTAAAGAAAGGGGTGTTTACTCCAGGGTGATCGCCAACCCCTGGGGAACCGCATATGGCACTTGAAGGAGAAGAAACATTATCCCTCTATTAAAATAATAGAACAAATACACTGACTGACAGTGAAAATGCAACACCAAGGAGGAGTGGTTCGAAAGGGATGAAAGTTGGGGAAAAAACAGAGACGGCACGGATGAATAACTGATGTTTATTTCAAACCGATATGCAGGTTACACAATGCGCACGGCATCGACTCAGTAGGATGTAGGACCACCGCGAGCGGCGATGCACGCAGAAACACGTCGAGGTACAGAGTCAATAAGAGTGCGGATGGTGTCCTGAGGGATGGTTCTCCATTCTCTGTCAACCATTTGCCACAGTTGGTCGTCCGTACGAGGCTGGAGCAGAGTTTGCAAACGGCGTCCAATGAGATCCCACACGTGTTCGATTGGTGAGAGATCCGGAGAGTACGCTGGCCACGGAAGCATCTGTACACCTCGTAGAGCCTGTTGGGAGATGCGAGCAGTGTGTGGGTGGGCATTATCCTGCTGAAACAGAGCATTGGGCAGCCCCTGAAGGTACGGGAGTGCCACCGGCCGCAGCACATGCTGCACGTAGCGGTGGGCATTTAACGTGCCTTGAATACGCACTAGAGGTGACGTGGAATCATACGCAATAACGCCCCAAACCATGATGCCGCGTTGTCTAGCGGTAGGGCGCTCCACAGTTACTGCCGGATTTGACCTTTCTCCACGCCGACGCCACATTCGTCTGCGGTGACTATCACTGACAGAACAAAAGCGTGACTCATCGGAGAACACGATGTTCCGCCATTCCCTCATCCAAGTCGCTCTAGCCCGGCACCATGCCAGGCGTGCACGTCTATGCTGTGGAGTCAATGGTAGTCTTCTGAGCGGACGCCGGGAGTGCAGGCCTCCTTCAACCAATCGACGGGAAATTGTTCTGGTCGATATTGGAACAGCCAGGGTGTCTTGCACATGCTGAAGAATGGCGGTTGACGTGGCGTGCGGGGCTGCCACCGCTTGGCGGCGGATGCGCCGATTCTCGCGTGCTGACGTCACTCGGGCTGCGCCTGGACCCCTCGCACGTGCCACATGTCCCTGCGCCAACCATCTTCGCCACAGGCGCTGCACCGTGGACACATCCCTATGGGTATTGGCTGCGATTTGACGAAGCGACCAACCTGCCCTTCTCAGCCCGATCACCATACCCCTCGTAAAGTCGTCTGTCTGCTGGAAATGCCTCCGTTGACGGCGGCCTGGCATTCTTAGCTATACACGTGTCCTGTGGCACACGACAACACGTTCTACAATGACTGTCGGCTGAGAAATCACGGTACGAAGTGGGCCATTCGCCAACGCCGTGTCCCATTTATCGTTCGCTACGTGCGCAGCACAGCGGCGCATTTCACATCATGAGCACTCCTCAGTGACGTCAGTCTACCCTGCAATTGGCATAAAGTTCTGAACACTCCTTCTTGGTGTTGCATTTGCTCTGTCAGTCAGTGTAATTGCGATTTTTCGTTTGATTCTCCGTCATATCTATTTCTTGGCGCAGTCTCAGTTTCATTTGTGGCTGTGACGGTGCTGTAGAGAGGAAAATTACCTCATCATTGCACCTTCTTCGGTTTTCTTAAAACTAAATAACATTTGGTGGTGCTTTTTCACGATCCCACCAGGCTCCGAGCTGGAGACTTAACAGACCCACTAGAATCAGGGTTATTTATCAAAATTACATGAAGATCGCTTTAAATTCTCACGTTCAAACTTTATTTGCAAAAGTATGCTAGGAAATAACATTTTCATGTTGAAATGGTCATTTTTAAAACACAAAAATAAATAGTAGATTACCTACCAAACTAAGTACTCTGCCGAAAGCGCAGAAGGAGTGTAAAAAGATATATCTAATTAGTTGTTATAGCTTACAAGTTTCTATGGATCGACCCTTTCCATAACACAAGATGAACTGTGCAATGTTGTCTCGTATTGTTAACAACTTGTCATTAGATTTATCTTTTCTTTTCAAGAATGGAAGGGAGAGAAATCAAAGGAAGAGAAAGACACTCATTCCAGAAGTATTCTAACACATCCACTAAGACTTTGTAACAGAGATTGTGGAACTGTGTCTACGTATTTCTATTATCGCAGTAGCTTGGTCAATATAAGAGGAAATGGAATACGGCATATGAACATCCAGAGTTCTTTTTACGCGTCCTACCATCTTTACAAGAATCATACAACATTGATAAGCAACCAAAGAGTGGAGACAATAATTGAAATGGACGTCAGGCAAGGCTTGTGGACTATCACCATTATTTTAGCATCTATATATAAGAAGCCATAGCGGATTTACCAACAATCATGGCATACATGTTAATGGCAAACTGTAACAGCACTGCCAAATAAAAATGGAAAAGATATGTGAGAGGCACTAATCGCATGAACGAATTCCTAAAAGGGAGTTGCAGCATGAGAATAAACCTTTACTAGAGTTAATGACCAAATTGCCGATGGATGGAAAAATTAGGTAAGTAAAAGAATTCAAGTATCAAGGAAAGTCTGATCACATCTGACGGAAAATGTCCGAGAGAAGTAAATGCCAGGCGAAGGGAGCTTTCGCAAAAATTAGCCTCTGCTAACAGATAAGACCATCGGCACGGAGGTACGAAAACACTGTGGGTCATAAACATGGAACATGCGGAATTCGGAAGTGCTGAATTTCAATGTCTTTGAGATGTGGTGCTTGGAGTACCTTGAACTGACAAAGTCACAAACGAGGACGTTCTGAAAATGAGACACGCACCTTAAACACAAGAAGAAATAGCTTCGTTTGCCAGTTGGTTCGACATTCTGCCTGGTGCACAACACTGTTTGAAGGAAGAACGGAAGCTAGAAGGACCAATGGAAATTCTAGAGTGCAATAAGGTAATCACACCTATTGTATAGTCAGTCACATGAAGCTGTCGACCAAAGAACGGAAACGCTTGAAAGATATGCATGTAACCCACTAACCTTAGGTTTGAGGAGAATAAGAAGAAAGAAAGGATATAGATCTCATCACATGGTCATGAGGGTTTTGGGAGGTTCTGGTAAGGATGTAGGCCTATAGGAGAGGGCGTATAAATCTCCGGCAATACCCCAGTTAGAGTATGGTTCCAATGGATGGGACCCATCGATAAGAAGACTGGAAAAGTCCCAAAGGAGCACGAATTTTATTGGTCTGGGTGACAAAAGAATAGTGTTACGAAAATGTTGCGAACTGTGCGAGGAGCTGCTCAGTTCCAAGCGTGGAGTGACGTATGTAGAAGAATAAGCTTGAGTGGAGCTTGTAAAACTAGGGAAGATTAATTTATCAAGGGAAATTTTAGATAAATTTCCAAATTCTTTGAAATCATTTCAGAAAGTGTCAGGTAAACAATTGAACAATTGATAGGCAGTCTGGCACCTGGGTGATAGCCAAGACAGTAATGATTTAATGATTGTTTGATAGATTCTAATTGTGTAAAAGAACATCATAGCGGTTTCCAAATTAAAGCATAGTTCCGGGTAAAAGCTTTAAAAATATTGCTCCATTTCCCTTAGTCTGCTTTGTGTGCTTCTAGGAATTAAGTATTATTTTTCGCACGAAGAACGACTTAGTTTATGGTTCACGGGATTTGCAGTGAGTTATCAGTCTTATTACAATTGTTAGTACCGAACACACATTATGTAAGATTCAACCTTCTTTTGAACTTAGTCTTTCTTTGACTTCGAAAGTTTCAACTAGTCGCGATAAAATATTTTTTAGCTCTTGGACTTCTACTCTTAGCTCTGTCATATTCTTTGCGTTCGATTCCATTTCCGCACGTAATTGTTTGAAATTATTCGCTTCTTCCGAACTGTCATTACCTTTCGGGCTCTTTCCTTTACAGCTGGTGGACTTCTCATTTCCCTTCGTGTTTCTACGTTTTCTCTTCCTCGCGATCTTGAACGACGACTTTAGAATTTCTTTGGGTAACTTTCTCTCCCGAGAACTAAACGGCTTCACTTGCAGCACTACCCTGTCCGCGGACGGAGACACCAATGCCACCTGCTTCAGAAAGTTATTTACGGATTGTGGTACTGAGAATAATTTAATATTAAACAATGCTCTTTCTATATGTGATATGAGTGTCAGTTGACGCTCAAGCTTGGAGAGGCCTGCAGTTTTTTGCAAACCTTGAATATCATGAACAGCAATACCAACCTGTAAGTTCATCATTACAATTGTAACCAAGAAAATGAATGCAGGAAATATGAGTACAAGCATTACATTCGTGTTTTCTTTCTCTATTGTGAGAAAGTTGATCAAATTCAGTTCCCCGGTCATCATAACAAGCACTTTTATAAATCCTATGTGAGGATACATAAATTCATCAGAGAGAGGCATAATGATGCATAAACTGAGTGTGAAGCCAATCAGCAAGAAACAGTAAGCCAGAAAGAGCTTCGCAAATTCTTTGAGAACTTTCACAAAGATGGGAACATAAGGACCAAAGAAGGGTAGTTGGCCTATTTTGTACATAAGACTTGTCCAACCAAGTAGAACAGTAATTGCAGCTAAATCTTTCTGCCAAAGTTGAATGGGTTCTTTGTAAATGGCGATTGCAAACACAGAAGTCACAATAAACCAGTCTAATAGATTATCAACCTGAAAAAAGTAACGTCCAAATGGTGAATATCCGGATGTCACACATATTTTCCTTAAAATTTCATAAACTGTGAAAATTATCAAGATTACATATTCAGCTTCCACAACACGGGGATCTATCACGTATAAAGACCATATTTTTGACGTCTGGTGTTTGCTGTAACATTGATAATCATGACTGAGATTTCCTAAGCTAATAGAATTGTTTCCATGTGAATCATTTACAGATACAACATTTTCATTTACGTTTGTACCATTCAGATCATATTCGTCGGTGGGTGTGCTTCCGTTCGGAGGGATAGAAGAGTTTCTAAAACAAACGTGGGCTATTGAGAAGGCATACACTGTTAGACTAAGGATAAAGAGGAAACACATAATTAATCTAATCGCATAAAACTTACGAACTTTTTGCCACTTTAGATAAAGAAATGCTTCGCATAGAGGATGTTGAAGGACTTCTTTATGACCATCATCAACGAATGTTTGTAAGTAGCTGACTTCACCTTCTTTTGAATGCTGTAATATAGCGCGAAGGTCTAACTTAAGTTCCACTTCTTTATGTGGAATTTCTGCATCATGAATAGTGATAGATTCGTTGAGATTCTTGTAGATCATACCGAGGCACATTGGAAGTTTACGACTGATAATACTAAGAGCTGTAATGCCCACGTGAGTCTTGGCAGTAATATTTGCTCCATGTCGAAACAAATTCTCCACACACTGTGATAATTCGTTGAAAGCTGCGATGTGTAGAGGCGTGCATCCGTAATTATCAACAGCGTTCACATCCGCTCGTCTACGGATTAGCAGGTCCACCACGTCGACAGTTTGAGAATGCGCACCAACTGCAGCGTGTAGGGGAGTACGGTTGTCCTTGTCCCTAGCATTCACATCACAACCTCTGGAACCCAGTAAAGTCTCCACACATTCGACAGACTGAGCCTTAGCAGCTAAGTGCAAGGCTGTTTGACCTGACTGGTCTCTCTCGTCTGTTTTGGCACCTTTCTCCAACAAAATAATTACACACTCGTTATAACCGTTCCCTGATGCCAAATGTAATGGAGTACATTCTCTGACTTTGGTCTTGACATTGAGGTCTATTCCCTCACAAGTCAGCAAGATTTTCAGACAATGAAGCTGTCCTAACTCTGCTGCAATGTGTAGAGGCGACATCCCCGTAGGTTCAGTGCTGTTTATATACTGAGCAACATTTGTAACCAGCTGCAAACATTCAACGGCATTGGCCTTTACCGCTGAATGAATAGGACTTTCCCATTCATGTGCATGTTTAATTATGCCACCGTTCTGGAGCAGAAGTTGCGTTACTTCGTACGAGTTTCCAAACGCGGCAAGATGAAGCGGAGTATAGCGATGTTTTAAGAGATTCACGTCCGCTCCCATTGATATAAGGTACTTGCACGCTTGCATATCACCGACAAACGCAGCTAAATGCAGAGCACTCAAACCGTACAAGTCACAGAATTGCAGGCCAGCTCCATTCTTGACAAATCCTGGGAGTAATTCGTGTTTGCTCAACAGTGCTGTCCAGAGAAATGCAATATTTTTCTCTACCGCAGACTTACTTTCGAGCACGTTCAAATTAGCAGCTGTTATATTACCTTGTTCTATTTCTTCCAGAAACTGAATGCTGCCACAGCTTGATTTCATGTAGTCCAGAAGGTTTTGTTTGACAACATCTTTGTGGATGGTGACACTAAGTTCTGCACTAATAAAATCTTTACTAGGCCTATCTTCACTCCCAGGATAATTTTCTACATCAACCACGTGTAAATCTCCGTTCGGATAAGTACATTTATAGTCCAATCTGGGGCATAAATTCTGTTTTCTCCATTGTGCTTGCACGAATATGTCGCCTGCCTTGTTTCCCCAAGTCCGGTTGCAGAAGACTGATCCATCTGAGCTGTAAATCGTACGCGGTACTCCGAAACGGACCCGCTGCAGGAAAATGTTACTTGATTTGTTCTTTAAATTTGTGTCTTTATCATCCATGACAGTTCTGTGTAGCCACCTGAAACATGAAATCCATAAGTTAACGGACATGGAAAAACACAAGGAGATTGCAAACATAAGTAACTCACAAGAACATTGTAAATGCAGTAATCAAATATTTCCTTTGTCTTTTGGCGTTAAGAAAGAGTTGATATGGCGGCAGAAGTGGGATGGGCTATGTTACCACAAGAATTTCTAAAGAACTTCATCCTAAAATATCGACAGACGACGCAATGCATGTACGAAATGTGGCTATGAATAAACAGGACAGTTTTCCTGCCTCCTACGGGTGTAATGCCATAGGTGCCTTAATTAGTCGCCCACGGAGATTTCCTCCGGGTCGATTATATTTCGCTCGGTACTGAACTTCCTACTTGAACTGTGGGTCTCCCCATCCCTATACCTTCCTCCTTGCTCATTTGGACTTGTCCTGTCAGCATTTCGGCGCGATCGTGCATCCTGTGTGCGTGGGCGGGATCATTGTTTTGACGAGTGACATCGCCTGAACGTTTCCTCCGTGTGCGATTAAGTAAATTACCTTATATTTTAGTGCATAGTTTTTATTTTGGAGGTCAATGACTTTGTTGTTTTGTTCTTCTAAACTTATTTTAGAAAAATATGATTTCATATTTCATATGATGTGATCGTTGTAGCTAATGGCGAGTCTCACGGTTTTAATACCATAAGATGATTTGACATAGTTAAGGTCTACAGTATTCTGCTTTTAGATCAAGCAAACTGTGTAAAAATAACCTAAAAGTACTTAAAGCGGTTCCTTCTAATTATACGGACGAATACTGTAAACGAACATGTCAAAACAACATCTAAATGGACGAAAATGACGCGCATTTTTAATCCCGGAGGTTAACTCCGTGTGCGACTAGTAACGTAATAATTTTCGCGCGACTAGACAAGGGTTCAAACAGGAGGTTGTTGACCTTGAAACTACAGGAATGTTGTTTGTCTGCTTTTGAGCTCAGTTTGAAGTAGAGATGGGAATAATTGATATTTTGTAATCACAATTATAACTGTGGTTGCTACTTTCAGTACCTGTTATTTTTAACAGTGATATGATCACAGTTACTTACAACGCAGCGGCCGCCATTGGATGCGTTATTTTAATTACTGTGTTAAATCATTATATATCAGTAGAGGCATTAACGAAAACGTATTTTCAGACTGTTATATTTAACCTACACTAACCCCACTAATAAATGCAATGGCCATAATTTTAATTAAGTTACTTATACGCTTCTGCCTCAATGTGTAAAATTACTCATGTAAATTACACAGTACACACAAATATATTCCACGTTTATCGATGTCATTAGATTACTTTTTAAAGATGTAAACATATTCAAAAACAAAAGCATGGTAGTTTCTTATCACTTAACCTGTTGCGACGTTCATTCAGCACATTACCAGGTTTAGAAAATATACTTTCGCATGCTACGTACAAAGCCAAACATGCAGATGAATTCTAGCAACAACACTTAAATAGATGTGGATAATTGTACCCTCGCTCATATCGTACTAATCTCTTTCATAGTGCACCGGATGAGAAGAGAAAATCTGTATTTTAATACACTGGTGGGGGAGAAGTAGATCTGTCTTGGAGGTAGAAATCCCCTCATCTCTGAGTTAATTTGGAAATATGTAGTTTAGAATTTTAGTGAGAGTAGAAGCGGAATATCTCTTCTTAAGAAACGAATTTCTAATAAATTAGTGAAAGGTATATTTAAATTTGGAATAGGCTGGAACAGTGTGGATTTAAAGCAAATCATAAAGGATCCATGGGCCCCGATGTTTAAATATTGAGTTTGGATTCTTGATTCATATGACCTGTGTAGCAGGTATAAGAATTGCTTTCCTATTGGGTACACAGATGGCTTCGCCATTTACACTTCGAAAAGGAGAAATAGGGATGCTTTCTCTCAGTTATGTAGATGATGGTTTCTTCTCCTCTTACAATACAAACCACTGCGTTCAGTGCTCCCCACTCGAATCACATTCAGAGTGGTGTTGTTGTAATTCTTTCTCAGGACTACTCCAGTGCTTCCCAGGCATCTTCTACTCCTACACTTCCTCAGATCTTCTGTGATTGAATAATAATAATAATAATAATAATAATAATAATAATAATAACGCGACCTTAGCCACACGGAGGATTCGAAAGTGATGAGATTAGGTTAGTAGAATCTCTGCCTTCGTAATATACAGGCCGTACTGTAGAAAGCGCGCCAAGCCCATCAGCTGATCGATTGAGGCGAGCCAAGCGAAGGTTACAAGTCGTACTCTGAATGTAATTCATAAGGATTTGGGGCATTCTTTGGATAATTGTGACTTTTGAAAGACATAAATTTATATGTAAGTACATTGCATGTTTGTTCTTTAAATTCATCACATCAGGATTTAAGTAAACAACTGTTATTAAGATAAAGAGACCTCACAGTGTAGGTTAGGTTTGGTAACCTCATGTGATGAGTGGTATAAATTAAAGGGACGTAATACTTTTCGTGGAATTTGTCCATTTAATTGTTGTCGTATAATACGATTTTGTGGAAATATATATTATGTTGAGAATTTAAATACAGTGTGTGAAAGTTCGCAGTTGTCGTAATGCTTAGACGTGTTCGTACCATGGCGATATTACAATTGCACAAGTAAATATGCATCAATATTTCGCTCTCTTTGTATGAGGGCAGGTTACCAAGATGAAAAACGAAAACCCAACCGAAAATATAGCCGTTACGAAGAACAAAGGAGTATGTTTCACTCCTTTTTCCGAGCTGGTGATGAGTTCTGCTTTTAACTTTCTTGTCACACAGATTTACAGCACGGCGCTTATTGTTGATATGGAACAAGCGTTTAGTATGCTGAGTATGCGCTGCCTTTAATGCGAGTAACAGCAAAACACTCTATGAATGTAGAACTAAATGCAATTTATAAAACCCAACCATCTGTTAAGTGATTAATACTTAAGTAATAATTAAGAAATTATTCCTCGGTAATTTCCGTGAACGTGGGAACTAACAGATCTTTCTGGCCAGTGCATTAATATTTGGGAATTCATGGACTATTCCTAAATAAAATAGGCCTATGATAAAAATGTTTTTGTGGAAAGAAGGGTCTGAAGGCGAGTGCAAGAAGTGTCAAGAAAGAAACCAGTAAAGCTACTGTATTTATGGCTATCTGGGGGAGATAAAGTGTATTATTATTAAATTTGTAATTATTGTACGTTTGATGTCTCCATATTTGTATTAATGCATAATAATTACTGCATTCATTGGGTACATTGACGAGTAAAACCCTCAAGCTTTGACCTCGTAGATCACACTTCAAACACACTTTTCCAAAAATTACATAGACTTGACTTACGAATTACGATGTGATTACAAGTGTAAATGATGTGTGAATATTTCATAATTACAAGCTACAGACGTATCATGTCCTTGCATTGCACGGGTCGGGCGGAGGAAACAATTCGCCTCTTTGGGTGACGTCATCGGAGCTACAGTATGGACCTGTACATTACGAAGGCAGTGGTAGCATTTTCCTGATGTGAACATTGGAAACTCTCTTAACGGCTACTAACAGAAGCCTCCATCTCCCGAATGCAACCTACAAGGTAAGTAACTTGAGTCTGCGCAGTGACTCCTTGTTTTATTTCTTGTCTGTGTGCAATTCATACAAATAATAATCGAACTCTAGAACTCCTAAGAGAGGTTTAGCTCACTCTGGTGTGAAGTAAAATACATCGTAACTGTTGTGCAGGCAGCCTAAATGGAATCAAATTCAAACGCTTGAAAGTAGCAGAGTGGTCCTTGTTAGGCACAGCTCCAGCATTAGCCTGGCAACAGCTACACTGTTCCATATAGCATGCCAGAGATGGTAAGTTTGATCTCTACTATCAGCAGGTCTAAACACAGTTTTATGTAGTTTCTCATTTGCACGCCAATCTCGCCACAATCCCTGCGTGGCTGCTGTATAGAACTAGTTGCTTTTTCTCTTATAATGAGAGGTGCCAAGTTCTAAACCAGGACACGTGAGGGTGTTTCATTAGCAGCTTTGTAACATCGAGGTAATCAGCCTCGCGTACTTATAAGTATGTAGAATTTGTTTGATAACTTGTGTTACTGTAGTAACTGTAGTAGTGTGTTAAAATGTACTGTTGTTCGGGAAGGGACGAAAACACTCCTTAAATTAAACATTCAATATCTCCGCAACTGGTAGTAGGAGAGAACTGATTTTTAGCTTAATATTTATAAAAGTATTCTTCTAACAGATGATGTATATCAACTCACTCCTAACTGATTCTTTTCAAAGTTTCGGGTAAAAATAACATCGAACGTGAAGAACGTACTTTTAAAGTAAAAAAAATTGGGATTAAAACATAATTTAAATTTAAAAAATCTTTATCACCTAAACAGGTAGTCGTAAAAAACTGTTTTGAGCTCAATATGTTTCATATTACCTGCTCTACATCCCCACATAACGGTTATAATTGTTATCCATATATTTGCACAAATATAGGGTAGGGAGGCGTAGCGAATAATAAATTATATATGTATGTTTTTGGACGAATAAATCCATCATAGTCCTTATGTCTCTGTTCTTACTCACTAGAATAATGAAATCGTAACTCCTGCCCATATACTTTTTCAATATAAGTTATATTTGAGATTTTTCTTGTAGCCTATATTTACCGAACATTACCACCCGCACTCACCACTGAGTTTAGCCAATTTATTTCCGACAGGATACTGTTCACTATTAACGAAGAATAAATATATAATTTATTATTCGCTATGCCTCCCTACCCTATATTTGTGCAAATATATGGATAAAAATTATAACCGTTATGTGGGGATGTAGAGTAGGTAATATCGAAAATAAAATATGTGCCACGCACACAAGCGACTATACATCAAAACGGAAACAAACAAATACAGAAATATAGCGTGACGACCCGTTGATGAACAAAGAGACAAAATTTATGGGAAAACGAATAAAAATTAACATTTGGATGAAGTCATATTCGAGTGGTCTGTCGCCACTGCTAAGTTTTCTAACTCCGTGCCCGAGGGCTGCAATATAAAAACTATCTCAGTGATACCGCATTATCAAATAATACACTAATAGGCAAAGTAAACACGATATATACACACTCCGAAACAAATTATTTCGGATAAGAAAATACAGAAATATTTATTTCAGGCCGTCCTATTACACCCCATCCAAAAACCCATATGCAAATAGGACCGGTTCAAAAGACCGTAGAGCAGAAATTTAGCTTACGATCTAAAAAGAAACAATTGCATCAACGTTGGTTATGTTTACAAGGCATCGACACATGACATAAGACAATGGAAAAAATAGAAATAAAAATTACACGCACCAGATACTTGAAAAATAATGACAATAAAAGTATACACTTCATGGTAGATTTATCGGGAAAACATTCTGATAGGTTGGCGTTGTCCTGTTGCGCCGAGCCAAGCACAAATACTTCCTTCCCCCACTATCACTTTCCTCGTGGGCTGGCTACAAACACAGCTGCGGCAGACAAAACACGCCGGACGCAGGTCTCTCCACACCACGCCATCGAGCACCCTCAGCGCCTCACTGCTGGGAGCCACCACCTCAGAAAAGGCATTTCACTTCACTATTACATTAGAATAATAATAGGAGATCAAATACAGTGTGAATTATGCAGCGTTTCTGAAGTTTTTCGACCTGTTTAAAAGGTTGTAACAATGCTAAGAGTGCATTCGCAGAGGAATGGCCATTCCATGTGTTCATGTTCTCAACACCTATGATACTAATAACAAGGGGACTCTAATTGTTATAGGCTCGAACATTAAAGTTTGATGACTGCAAGAAGTGTGTCCACAACACAAACAGTACAGTAAATGTTCTCCTCCAAGCGCCAGGAACTGACAAATTCGATAGGCTATAAAATTAATGAGCCTGTATATTAACATTCAGCACTGGTTTCATATACAACATAATAAACCGGCTTTCATAAGAAATTGAAAGGTGTGTTATACACAAAGAATAATGCTGATATGTTTTAGAAACATATTACCAAACATAATTATCTATACCATCAGTGGAATTTCTTTGCTTTTCTTCTTTCTTTATCGGTATTGTATTAACTGAAACCCATTATCTTGAATGTCTTACTTTCGTTTAAAGCGTTCATTCGAATTCTCACGAAGCAACTTGGAAACTCATAAATTTCGGGGAATTCCTTCTTCATGATATACGTAAGGTTTGTGATGATGTTAGAACCCTCTTTCAGTTCCTTCCCGTGGTAAAATTTGAACTCTTTTTCCATCTGCACTACCGTGGTGTACCATCTCTCTATAGGCTGCCTCAAACTGTCCCTAGACGTATTTGAAATCCAATTTCCATCCCCTGTAGATTGACCTGCTTTTTTTCAATAATCGCTTTCTATATCGAAGTTCTTTTTCTTTACCCTAAAAGCTATATAGCCAGTGAAGTCTTCAAGCAGCTCATCACGATCCTTGGTTTCGCGACTGTCCTAGAGCTGTTCCAGTAGCTCTTCAAGGGCTTTAACGAACCCTTGCTCATCCTCCGGTAAAATATAGGATGTTGTAGACTCAACGCTGGTCTTAAACTGGCACACGATATCAGAGTTTGATCGACTTCATCAGTAGCATATATTTTGAATTAATGTTTCATAATCTTCCGGAGAAGAGTTGGAATTTCTTATCGCCTCGGAAGAATTGAGGCATAGAAACAATGATTTCACCCTCTCCGTCATAACTGTCGGAAGAGGATGGTCATAAAATCCTCCGAACCCTCGATGCTGAGAAAGATGGCTTTCAATAATGTCTTGATTACTTCTTACTGACAAAATTTATTTAGGTCAGTGTCTTTAGGGAATACATGAATTTCGTTCCTTCGCGTGCCTGGTATGACTTGTGCAACCTGCAATCGCACAACAAACCATACTGAAAAGTGTACACTAATACCGCTTTTTACGTTTTATAACTCAAAATAAACACACACGGTTTCTTATGTTACTATCGTGCATTTTTAGCTCCTATCTTCTGCGTGCACAGCGATTTTTATTTAAAGAACCTCTATCTCATTCAGAGCAGCTGCAGAGCGAGGGTCCTGCATGACGTCACAGCTCTGCTTTGCTACTGCGCATTTCTCCCTCCCGTGATCCCTACCTTGTATTCTAAGTATCTTGAAGCCGGACTGGCTGGCAAAAGGTGCAAGATTCTTGAAATTTAGCGGTCTCGCCCATAAACATTATTCTTGAAAGGCGACAAGGCCTCAACTGATCCTCTCTTTACCTAACGCTGGAGAGCTTGGCAGGCGAAGCTCCTTCACAATTATAAAGCCCAGTTCTCGCTTACAAAAGGAAGCGTGGTAACGTCTGTTATAGTGAAGCAAACGCGTATACAGAATTGGAGTTAGTATTGTACACGTCGTGGGTATCAAATTGCTAACGTTATTCCAGAAACGCTACGGGGAAGTCACCATATGTCTTTCCTCATGTAACCAAAGGGTTAGAGAATGTCCATTGTAGTGACAGGCCCTCTTACCTACTAACAGTCACAACCAAGTTGGGCAGTTTTCATTGTGATGGCAGACACACTCCACCTGCCTTTTTCACATTCTCCCAACTGAAATCAACGGAGGTCATTACGATGAGGGCAGCAGGAATGTCGGAAATAAAATCAATGTTATCATATGAAATACTCGATCAAATGAAAAACTGCACATTTTCTTAATTTTAACGAACAGTACTACGCTGCCGATCAAACAATCCAAAGTTCCTGAGCTAGAAGGACGAGCCACAGACAGCCGTGAACACACCTCTGTCATTATTCCGTTAAATGTGCACGCGCCTGATTCCAATTAACGCCCCACACTGCCTATCGAATAGCTCTGATCAGTGGGTTACGTATCAGAAAATGTATGAACCAGAAGAATGGTATTCTAAAGTTGAAAGTTTCCTAAATCCCCATCTACTTTCTGCCAATGTTACCCCCGGGTACGCAGCAGTAATCCCATCAATCGGAGATGAGTGGCAGCAGAAGAGATAAAGCATATCACAACAAACAACGGTCAAGCTATATTAATGTTCATCTATTTTATGAACTTTCGATATCGTAGGCCTGCACACTTAGTTTTCTTCCGACTCTGTGATGGTTTGACATGTAATGTAAAGGGATTCCTCCTTTCCTTCATGAATACCTAAGTCTTATTCTCCAAGCGATCGTTCGTTCACGATTTTCTGAGTTTCACAATCATCTTCACAATTTTCCTTGTCGATATGGACAGATAGCCATCGCCAGTTAAGCCCATTGAAGAGTATTTCCGTGCCGGCGTTGATAAGAATTAAGTAACAAAAGTCTATATTCACTTTCATTAATAAATTTCGTTATCATAGTCGTCCCCCTGTGGTTGGGGGCGGTACAAAAACACCCACGGTATCCCCTGCCTGTCATAACAGGCAACTTAAGTGGGCCCCAGGGGGTCTCTGAACCTGAGAGCATGGATTAGCGACCATGGGAAACTTAACTGATCCCTGGCACTCATTGCACTTACTTGTGCCAGGCTCCTCATTTTCATCTATCCTATTCGACCTCCTTCGGTCAACTCTTGTTCTTTTCTGACGCCGGCAGTATTGCATATGGAGGCCTAGGGCGTCTTTCATTTTCACGCCCTTACTGGCTCATGCCTTTTATTAGGCCGATAAATTCATTTTTCGAGTTGTCGGACCCATCACATTTTTCTCTCCGATTAGTATGATATAGAGTATGGTTGCCTAGTTGCACTTCTTCTTAAAACAATAATCACCGTCAACACTCATATGAAGTACTTATTTGATTATTGTTTGGTTGAAGGAGCTATACCAAATGATTGGAGAGTTGCTATATTAGCCCTTGTGTATAAAGGAAAGGGTGATAGACATAAAGCTGAAAATTACAGGCCAGTCAGTTTGACATGCATTGCATGTAAGCTTTGGGAAGGCATTCTTTCCAATTATATAAGACATGTTTGCGAAATTAATAACTGGTTCGACAGAAGGCAATTCGGTTTTAGGAAAGGTTATTCCACTGAAGCTCAACTTGCAGGATTCCAGCAAGATATAGCAGATATTTTGGATTCAGGAAGTCAAATGGACTGTACCGCGATTGACCTGTCTAAAGCATTTGATAGGGTGGATCATGGGAGACTGCTGGGAAAAATGAGTGCAATTGGACCAGATAAAAGAGTGACTGAATGGGTTGTTATATTTCTAGAAAATAGATCTCAGAGAATTAGAGTAGGTGAAGCTTTATCAGGCCCTGTAATAATTAAGAGGGTAATTCTTCAAGAGAGTATTATTGGAACTGTACGTTTTCTTATATATATACACATTATTTGAGTAAATAAGTGGAATCAGAGGTAAGGCTTTTTGCGGATGATGTTATTCTGTATGGAGTACCGTGTATAGAGTAATAAATAAGTTACAAGATTATGAGCAAGTGCAAAATGACCTCGATAATGTTGTGAGATGGACAGTAGGCAATGGTATGATAATAAACGGGGTTAAAAGTCAGGTTTTGAGCTTCACAAATAGGAAAAGTCCTCTCATTTTTAATTACTGCGTTGATGGGGTGAAAGTTCCCTTTGGGGATCATTGTAAATACCTAGGTATAAATATAAGGAAAGATCTTCATTCGGGTAATCATATAAATGGGATTGTAAATAAAGGATACAGATCTCATTGCACATGGTTATGAGGGTGTTCAGGGGTTGTAGTAAGGATGTAAAGGAGAGGGCATATAAGTCCCTGGTAAGACCCCAACTAGAGTATCCCGCTACTTATCATACCGATTTTCATTAAATTCTGTTCATCCCTTTTCTCGTGGCTTGGCGTTGATATGGACTAGGACACAACAATTCAAAATCATGAATATCTCTATTATCATATCCGGTACGGCAAAACTATATAACACATAAATGACCGGAAATTCTATTCCCTATAACTTTTGGTATGCAACATTTTTCGATATGACCACTAGTAACATAAATAATTGAGAATTAAATTTTAGGCCTTCACCTAAACTACCATCTCATTCACCATGAATAAAATTATTTATATCGTAGATTGTAGTGGCTCGTTCCTCGACTCTACGTACCGTGATGCGCGTACATACAGAGTGCAAGTCCTTGTTACTGTGAACATGGCCGATACAGAAATACCATTCTTTTCTAATTCTGAACAATGGACAGGCAAAATTCTTATCTATAGGCTACTGCTATATACAGAGGTAAAGTTTGTTTGTATGTACTGGCTAATCTCAGGAGCTACTGGACCAATTCTAAAAATTATTTTCTAATGTAAATATTTATTGAAGTAAGGATGTAAAGGAGAGGGCGTATAAGTCTCTGGCGAGACCCCAACTAGAGTATGATTCTAGTGTATGGGATCCTCATGAGCATTACTTGATTCAAGAACTGGAAAAACTCCGAAGTAAAGCAGCTCGTTTTGTTCTGGGTGATTTCCGATAAAAGAGTAGCGTTACAAAAATATTGCAAAGTTTGGGCTGGGAAGACTTGGGAGAAAGGAGACGAGCTGCTAGACTAAGTGGTATGTTCCGAGCTGTCAGCGGAGAGATGGCGTGGAATAACATTAGTAGACGAATAAGTTTGAGTGGCGTCTTTAAAAGTAGGAAAGATCACAATATGAAGATAAAGTTGGAATTCGAGAGGACAAATTGATGCAAATATTCCTTTATATGAAGGGGAGTTAGGGATTGGAATAACTTACCAAGGGAGATGTTCAATAAATTTCGGATTTCTTTGAAATCATTTAAGAAAATGCTAGGAAAACAACAGATAGGGAATCTGCCACCTGGGCGACTGCCCTAAATACAGATCAGTAGTGATTGGTTGATTCTACAATAGCGAGATTATCGAGAATATATCACAAAAACCTAACATGTTACATACATTAAAACTGATATTTAGAATCTCCTTTAAAAATAAAAGAACACACCCACAGAAAGTAGGTGCAGGATGTAGGAATGACGACCCAAACAGCAACACTTACCGTGAAAGGTGAAGATGTAGAAATCACCAAGTATCCATATTCACTCAGATTATTTGTTGTTTTTATAGTTTCAAGAAGATACATTTGAAATTATAAATTGAAATACGTCATTGAATATGAACGGCTCACTTTTTGAAGGCCATAGTTGGCACGTGAAGAAGTGATCTCCATATTCACTACCACTCCACTGACGTTGGACCGTGCTCCGCAGATTTCTTCCCTATTCATGATGGGAGGGAGAGCCGTCCCACTTCACAGAACTGGTATCTCGATGATGAACTCGGCGGGAAGAATCCGAACCCCACCCACCTAGAGACAGGCTCACCTCCAAAACTCTCCTTTCTCCAACCTTGCTTGGTATCTCTGTAAAAGTAGTCACTGGTTGAATTACATAATGTCATGCAATATAATACAGCACTACCGACCAGGGTAGAAGATCACTTTAAAAATTCTCTCTCCTTACTTTATAGCAATAAAATCACTGAGTCTTTTGTCATATTCAGTAGAAATAACTGCAAGGGAATTTAATCACTTTGTGCCAATGAATTTGGATGACGACCCTTAAGTAGTTTTAATTGAAAAATGTCCGTTCAACAGAAGAGAGACTCCTGTATGTAAGTTCAGTGCTCAGCCCGAAGGATGGTTGGATCCTCTACAGTTCCATTATTGGCTGATACAGATGCCCTAGGCATCACTGAAGAGGCGTACTATGGAAATGAGGAGTGAGGTAGTTTCCCGTTGGTTTCTTCACCGAGCCAGAAGTTCCTATTACATATCAGTCTGCGAAGCCCACTTAAGTGCATATACCAACCGACCCTATGAGCAAAATTTTCACACCATTCATACCAGGGACTGGCTGCATAAGTGATGGCTTTACTAGCATCGGTCATACCTCAGTCACTTTCATATTGTCAAAGCCAACGATAAGACTGAAACAAATCAATGATAGTAATGAAATTGCTCCAGCCTATACCAGAAGACATAATGGACTGTGAACTCTAGGTCTCGCCAGCAAAGCATATGAGATTCCTGTACATTCTGATTGCTATCGTGACGTTTGGAAAAATTGATTGCACTTTTTTTTTAGAACATGAGGCTGTATGGCACAGAAGGAAATTTGGACATTAAATCCTAATGCGTCAGCCAGGTGTCGAACTTCGTACCATTCATAGGTGCAAGTGTTGCTCGCACATAGTTTGTTGGTGTCATACAGGCTAAAGTGCAATCATATTCGACAGTGTTGAGTCTCATCAAGCCAATGCTTCTGCTGAATGGACATTTTTCAAATAAAACTCTGTCGCACATGAAGGTTTGATCCTGTTTCACGGCCAGGTGCCCTTCCTAACGCGAAACCTCAGTGGGTGGGTGCGGTAGAATAACACCCACGGTATCCCTTGCCTGTCGGAAGAGGCGACTATAAGAAGCCCCAAGGGCTCTTAACTTCGGAGCGTGGGTTGGTGACCACGGGGCTCCTTGTTGAGGCTTGGCATTGCTTCCAATTTATTGTGACAAGCTCCTCACGTTCATCTACCTTATCCGACCTCACTTGCTCAGCTCTTGCTGTTTCCCGACCCCGACAGTATTAGATTTGCGAATCCTAGGGAATCTTTCATTTTCATGCCCTTCGTGACCCTTGTTTTCCTTCGGTCGATACCTTCATTTTTCGAAGTGCTGGACCTCTTCCATTACTTCGCTCTGATGCGCGCTGATAGGATGGTTTCCTCTTAACGTCAACACAATCACTATTGCGTGTTGTCTCAATACGAAGAGAAGAGTCCCCATGCCAGAAGAATTAATCAGACGTGATTAAAATTTTCGACGTGGCCAGGAATCGAACTCGGGACCTTCAGAACGCTGACCGTTCAGTCGAGCTCAGCCTTAAAATTTACTGTGCGGGATCTAAATTTAATCTGCTGTCTTGGGGCCCACAGGCGACACTGATTGATGTAATTCCCAGGCGTGCTCTTGGGCGGGGTACATGATCAACAACATTCCTACATATTAACAACACTTATTAGAGCTTGTTCCTCAGTTACGAAACTTGTGTGCGGTGTTCTGAATAATATTCATAAGTAAACAGAAAATAGAACTTGATTCATAAATGAAACCGCTGAATGACTGCCTCATACATGGAACTATAAAAAATATTCACAGGTAAACTTATCCTCTTACTATATATTTCACATTTAATAATTTAATGAAATGTGAAAAGTTCTACCAGCAGCATGTACCACCTTAACAGTCTCCATTGGTAAATGTAGTTCTCTGAAGGAATGCTCTGCCTACTTTCTAATCTCATCTCTTGATATAAAAAGATCTGCCACCTTCTCGGGATCTAATGCCAGAGCAGCCCCTCTAATCTCTGCTATCCTGTAGTTGTACGCAATTCAGTCACGGGAATTGCCTACAAAAACTTCATCAGTTCTGAGAGGAAATTCTTAAGATGAACCACATTCTTGAAGTGACAGATAATGTCGTCTAAGTTCTCAATTATTTTTCCGTCATTCATATACGAGTCATGAAAGGTTGATTTACTTTCAGGAGATCCCAATGTGCTAAGTGCTTTACGTACGAGGTGATAAACACTGAAACACCGAGCGATTAGAAACGTGGTTTGGCGCGCGCAGCTCTGACCTTGCTATCAGGAGATAGTGGGTTCGAACTCCACAGTCGGCACAACTGAAGATGGTTCCCCGTGGTTTCCGATTTTCACACAAGGAAAATTCTGGGGCCGTTTCCTTCCCACTCCCCTTTCCTGACTACCGTGATCATGAGACCAACCTGTATCGGTACGACGTAAAGCAATGTGTAAAAATCACTGCAGTAATATGGACCACACCCGTAGCTAATGTTTAAAACACATAAAAGTTTAAGGTAATAAGTAAAGGCTAATTTACCGTTTCACATAATTAAAGAGTCTATTATAATATATAAATATATATGCTAAGCTTTGTTATTATAGTCTTTAAAAACTGCTTAAGGAAGTAATTTCTTGCTCCATGTTAAAAAAATACAACAATTCTCTAATCCGAGAGATGAGGCAGTTACACTATTAGTAGTACAAATAAAACTGGTTGTGAGCTTGCATCCGGAAGATGGCGGGTTTGAACTCCACTGTCGACAACCCTGACGATGGTTTTCCATGAATTCCCATTTTCACACCAGGCAAATGCTGGGAATGTACCTTAATGTAGGCTACGGCCGCTTCCTTCCCACTCCTAGGGCTCTCCTCTCCCATCGTTCCCATAAGACCTGTGTCAGTGCGACTTAAAACAAATTGTAAAAAATAAAAGAACTGGTTGTTAGACCGTGTGTTATATGCGGTGTAACACTATTAGCAGCCTAAATACATTAGGTTGTTTGACCGTGTGTTATATGCGGCGTAACACTATTAGTAGTCCAAATGGAGCAGGTTGTTTGACCGTGTATTATATGCGGTGTAACACTATTAATAGTCCAAATAGAACACATGTTTGACCTGGTGTTATATCCGGTGCTGAGTGTGTAACACTATTAGTACTCCAAATAGAACACGATGTTTTACCTTGTGTTATATCCGGTGCTGAGTGTGCAACACTATTAGTAGTCCAAATAGAACACGTTGTTTGACCTGGTGTTATATCCGGTGGTGAGTGTGTAACACTATTAATAGTCCAAATAGAACACGTTGATTGACCTTGTGTTATATCCGGTGCTGAGTGTGTAACACTATTAATAGTCCAAAAAGTGCAGGTTGTTTGACCTTGTATTATATACGGTGTAACACTATTAATAGTCCAAATAGAACACATGTTTGACCTGGTGTTTTATCCGGTGCTGAGTGTGTAACACTATTAATAGTCCAAATAGAACACGTTGATTGACCTTCTGTTATATCCGGTGCTGGGGGTGTAACACTATTAATAGTCCAAATAGAACACATGTTTGACCTGGTGTTATATCCGGTGCTGAGTGTGTAACACTATTAATAGTCCAAAAAGTGCAGGTTGTTTGACCTTGTATTATATGCGGTGTAACACTATTAATAGTCCAAAAAGTGCAGGTTGTTTGACCTTGTATTATATGCGGTGTAACACTATTAATAGTCCAAATAGAACACGATGTTTGATCTTGTGTTATATCCGGTGCTGAGTGTGTAACACTATTAATAGTCCAAAAAGTGCAGGTTGTTTGACATTGTATTATATGCGGTGTAACACTATTAATAGTCCAAAAAGTGCAGGTTGTTTGACCGTGTATTATATGCGGTGTAACACTATTAATAGTCCAAATAGAACACGATGTTTGACCTGGTGTTATATCCGGTGCTGGGGGTGTAACACTATTAGTAGTCCAAATAGAACACGATGTTTGACCTGGTGTTATATCCGGTGCTGAGTGTGTAACACTATTAATAGTCCAAATAGAAAACATGTTTGACCATGTGTTATATCCGGTGCTGAGTGTGTAACACTATTAATAGTCCAAATAGAACACGTTGTTTTACCTTGTGTTATATCCGGTGCTGGGGGTGTAACACTATTAGTAGTCCAAATAGAACACGATGTTTGACCTGGTGTTATATCCGGTGCTGGGGTTGTAACACTATTAGTAGTCCAAATAGAACACGTTGTTTGACCTGGTGTTATATCCGGTGCTGGGGGTGTAACACTATTAGCAGTCCAAATAGAACACGATGTTTGACCTGGTGTTATATCCGGTGCTGGGGTTGTAACACTATTAGTAGTCCACATATAGTAGGTTGTTTTACCTTGTGTTATACGCGGTGTAACACTATTAATAGTCCAAATAGAACACGTTGTTTGACCTTGTGTTATATCCGGTGCTGGGGGTGTAACACTATTAATAGTCCAAATAGAACACATGTTTGACCTGGTGTTATATCCGGTGCTGAGTGTGTAACACCAATAGTAGTCCAAATAGAACACGATGTTTGACCTGGTGTTATATCCGGTGCTGAGTGTGTAACACTATTAATAGTCCAAATAGAACACATGTTTGACCTGGTGTTATATCCGGTGCTGAGTGTGTAACACCAATAGTAGTCCAAATAGAACACGATGTTTGACCTGGTGTTATATCCGGTGCTGAGTGTGTAACACTATTAATAGTCCAAATAGAACACATGTTTGACCTGGTGTTATATCCGGTGCTGAGTGTGTAACACCAATAGTAGTCCAAATAGAGCACGATGTTTGACCTGGTGTTATATCCGGTGCTGAGTGTGTAACACTATTAATAGTCCAAATAGAAAACATGTTTGACCTTGTGTTATATCCGGTGCTGAGTGTGTAACACTATTAATAGTCCAAATAGAACACGATGTTTGACCTGGTGTTATATCCGGTGCTGGGGGTGTAACACTATTAGTAGTCCAAATAGAACACGATGTTTGACCTGGTGTTATATCCGGTGCTGGGGTTGTAACACTATTAGTAGTCCAAATAGAACACGTTGTTTGACCTGGTGTTATATCCGGTGCTGGGGGTGTAACACTATTAGTAGTCCAAATAGAACACGATGTTTGACCTGGTGTTATATCCGGTGCTGGGGTTGTAACACTATTAGTAGTCCAAATATAGTAGGTTGTTTTACCTTGTGTTATACGCGGTGTAACACTATTAATAGTCCAAATAGAACACGTTGTTTGACCTTGTGTTATATCCGGTGCTGGGGGTGTAACACTATTAGTAGTCCAAATAGAACACATGTTTGACCTGGTGTTATATCCGGTGCTGAGTGTGTAACACCAATAGTAGTCCAAATAGAACACGATGTTTGACCTGGTGTTATATCCGGTGCTGAGTGTGTAACACTATTAATAGTCCAAATAGAACACATGTTTGACCTGGTGTTATATCCGGTGCTGGGGGTGTAACACCAATAGTAGTCCAAATAGAACACGATGTTTGACCTTGTGTTATATCCGGTGCTGGGGGTGTAACACCAATAGTAGTCCAAATAGAACACGATGTCTGACCTGGTGTTATATCCGGTGCTGGGGGTGTAACACTATTAATAGTCCAAATAGAACACGATGTTTGACTTGTGTTATATCCGGTGCTGGGGTGTAACACTATTAGTAGTCCAAATAGAAAACATGTTTGACCTTGTGTTATATCCGGTGCTGGGGGTGTAACACCAATAGTAGTCCAAATAGAACACGATGTTTGACCTTGTGTTATATCCGGTGCTGGGGTGTAACACTATTAATAGTCCAAATAGAAAACATGTTTGACCTTGTGTTATATCCGGTGCTGGGGGTGTAACACCAATAGTAGTCCAAATAGAACACGATGTCTGACCTGGTGTTATATCCGGTGCTGGGGGTGTAACACTATTAATAGTCCAAATAGAACACGATGTTTGACTTGTGTTATATCCGGTGCTGGGGTGTAACACTATTAGTAGTCCAAAAAGTGCAGGTTGTTTTACCTTGTGTTATATCCGGTGCTGGGGGTGTAACACTATTAGTAGTCCAAATAGAACACATGTTTGACCTGGTGTTATATCCGGTGCTGAGTGTGTAACACCAATAGTAGTCCAAATAGAACACGATGTTTGACCTGGTGTTATATCCGGTGCTGAGTGTGTAACACTATTAATAGTCCAAATAGAACACATGTTTGACCTGGTGTTATATCCGGTGCTGGGGTGTAACACCAATAGTTGTCCAAATAGAACACGATGTTTGACCTGGTGTTATATCCGGTGCTGAGTGTGTAACACTATTAATAGTCCAAATAGAACACATGTTTGACCTGGTGTTATATCCGGTGCTGAGTGTGTAACACCAATAGTTGTCCAAATAGAACACGATGTTTGACCTGGTGTTATATCCGGTGCTGGGGGTGTAACACTATTAATAGTCCAAATAGAACACGATGTTTGACCTTGTGTTATATCCGGTGCTGGGGTGTAACACTATTAGTAGTCCAAATAGAACACGATGTTTGACCTTGTGTTATATCCGGTGCTGGGGTTGTAACACTATTAATAGTCCAAATAGAACACGATGTTTGACCTTGTGTTATATCCGGTGCTGGGGGTGTAACACTATTAATAGTCCAAAAAGTGCAGGTTGTTTTACCTTGTGTTATATCCGGTGCTGGGGGTGTAACACTATTAGTAGTCCAAATAGAACACATGTTTGACCTGGTGTTATATCCGGTGCTGAGTGTGTAACACCAATAGTAGTCCAAATAGAACACGATGTTTGACCTGGTGTTATATCCGGTGCTGAGTGTGTAACACTATTAATAGTCCAAATAGAACACATGTTTGACCTGGTGTTATATCCGGTGCTGGGGTTGTAGCACTATTAATAGTCCAAATAGAACACGATGTTTGACCTGGTGTTATATCCGGTGCTGAGTGTGTAACACTATTAATAGTCCAAAAAGTGCAGGTTGTTTTACCTGGTGTTATATCCGGTGCTGAGTGTGTAACACCAATAGTAGTCCAAATAGAACACGATGTTTGACCTGGTGTTATATCCGGTGCTGAGTGTGTAACACTTTTAATAGTCCAAATAGAACACATGTTTGACCTGGTATTATATCATGTGCTGGGGTGTAACACCAATAGTAGTCCAAATAGAACACGATGTTTGACCTTGTGTTATATCCGGTGCTGGGGTTGTAACACTATTAATAGTCCAAATAGAACACGATGTTTGACCTGGTGTTATATCCGGTGCTGAGTGTGTAACACTATTAATAGTCCAAAAAGTGCAGGTTGTTTTACCTTGTGTTATATCCGGTGCTGGGGGTGTAACACTATTAGTAGTCCAAATAGAACACGATGTTTGACCTGGTGTTATATCCGGTGCTGAGTGTGTAACACTATTAATAGTCCAAATAGAACACATGTTTGACCTGGTATTATATCATGTGCTGGGGTGTAACACCAATAGTAGTCCAAATAGAACACGATGTTTGACCTGGTGTTATATCCGGTGCTGGGGGTGTAACACTATTAATAGTCCAAATAGAACACGATGTTTGACCTTGTGTTATATCCGGTGCTGGGGGTGTAACACTATTAGTAGTCCAAATAGAACACATGTTTGACCTGGTGTTATATCCGGTGCTGAGTGTGTAACACTATTAATAGTCCAAATAGAACACATGTTTGACCTTGTGTTATATCCGGTGCTGGGGGTGTAACACTATTAGTAGTCCAAATAGAACACATGTTTGACCTGGTGTTATATCCGGTGCTGAGTGTGTAACACTATTAATAGTCCAAATAGAACACGATGTTTGACCTTGTGTTATATCCGGTGCTGGGGGTGTAACACCAATAGTAGTCCAAATAGAACACGATTTTTGACCTTGTGTTATATCCGGTGCTGGGGGTGTAACACTATTAGTAGTCCAAATAGAACACGATGTTTGACCTGGTGTTATATCCGGTGCTGAGTGTGTAACACTATTAATAGTCCAAATAGAACACGATGTTTGACCTGGTGTTATATCCGGTGCTGAGTGTGTAACACTATTAGTAGTCCAAATAGAACACGTTGTTTGACCTGGTGTTATATCCGGTGCTGGGGGTGTAACACTATTAGTAGTCCAAATAGAACACGTTGTTTGACCTGGTGTTATATCCGGTGCTGGGGGTGTAACACTATTAGTAGTCCAAATAGAACACGTTGTTTGACCTGGTGTTATATCCGGTGCTGGGGGTGTAACACTATTAATAGTCCAAATAGAACACGATGTTTGACCTTGTGTTATATCCGGTGCTGGGGGTGTAACACTATTAGTAGTCCAAATAGAACACGTTGTTTGACCTGGTGTTATATCCGGTGCTGGGGGTGTAACACCAATAATAGTCCAAATAGAACACATGTTTGACCTGGTATTATATCATGTGCTGGGGTGTAACACCAATAGTAGTCCAAATAGAACACGATGTTTGACCTGGTGTTATATCCGGTGCTGGGGGTGTAACACTATTAATAGTCCGAATAGAACACGTTGTTTGACCTGGTGTTATATCCGGTGCTGGGGGTGTAACACTGTCAATAGTCCGAATAGAACACGTTGTTTGACCTGGTGTTATATCCGGTGCTGGGGGTGTAACACTGTCAATAGTCCGAATAGAACACGTTGTTTGACCTGGTGTTATATCCGGTGGTTTTTCTGCTGGTATCGCATCGGTACACAGTACCGGCACCTTGTTTTCCCAATTTTTAGAACTGACATTTATTCAGAGAGCAATCCACATAAATGTATTTGTAGGTGGTCCGCTGTCTGTTATTTCGTTCTTTTTAAGGCAACTCAAGACCGTATCAGTGGTTTTTACCTTTCGTGTCTGTTTTTCGGTGCGGCTGTTTCACTATCACGGCGAACTTCATATATAGACAGTACTTATGCAGGGACAGATTTAATATGCGTATGATTTTAAAATCACTAAATAGACTGTGGGTTTATAAGAAAACAAGAACAGTTTTTCTCAATTTTCTCTTATACTATTGATTTTCTGAAAAATCCGAAGACCGTGTGTGAAACTCCTCTTCATTTTAAAGAAATTTTGTTTATGTAGGTACATTTTCGCTTATACTTCAAATGACGGAGGAAATTACTGTTTTTCTACAAGTTTAATGCTCTGCATTGAGTGACCAGCAACGAACCTACCGGTTACCATGGCAACGTCTCTGGCTGCTTGCCAGCAGGGAAGTATCGTGATGTCATTTTAATCATTATTGCATATAACTTGTGGTAGTTCGTTTAGTACAAGGCAAGAGAGACGTCAAGGTGCCATTCTGCGAGATGTTTGCGGAATGCCGTTTGTGGTTACAATCGTCTTTGAATAGCACTAAGGGAGGGTGTTCATAATTTAACGGTAACGCGGACAGTACGGCGTTAATTCGCACCTTAAGGTGTTTTATTGCATTTGCTGTGAATTATACTGTATTTCTCTTCTAGTTACGTTCTCTTCTTTTATTTTTTGCCTTTATCTTGCCGATTGAAGCTAGTAGTAACACCATAAATCATCCTTTTGTCTATGAACACAAGAGCCTGAATTTCTCCTCTGTAACAGCTATCATAATTCCGTAACCCATATCATAACAATTTAGTGAGAGACACTTCATATTTCCAATACATCCACTTGTATTTTCCTATCTTCAGTTAACATCAACTCTCCTAACTGTATTCATTTCTTCCTTGATTGCTCCGTATATATGCGAGTGCTAATCTCGAAAACTAGACACTATCTCCTTTGAAGAAAAAAAACAATACGTTCGGTTGTGTAACTTTTGGCCCGAAAAAATATCGACATATGGAGGCAATTTAAATGACGGTACATACCTTCGTTTCGGCGTAATTGGTGACTAAACGGCAAGAACAGAAAGCACAATCGACTTTCAAATTGGAGAGATCTACAATTTTATCGTATCTCTATCCCTCATGTATTAGATAGAGCGGCATTTCTCCATTTTAGGTTAATTTTATACGTGTTAAAAGTATATTTTATAGCTTGTCACACTTATAAGAAAGAATCATCAAATTCGGCACGCACACTCACTCCGTCAGTGCCATCTGCCAAGATTTTGGTTCCCTATCGACTCGCAGAGTATCATACTACTTCCACGGGAACGGACAGAGCCTCATGTTCAGCAAACGTTTGGGTACGGGAAGCAAAATATAAATATGATCTATAAGATTGAGAAATCCGTTCAATAATTGTTTGTACTATTTGACCTTCCGAATAATGCAAGGCAAACTCTCTGGTGTAGAATTTATTGTCTTGTATGAAGTCTGCTAGATTTACTTCTAGCCTTTGTCTCCGATGTAATATTTTTGTTTTAAAGATGACAAAGCTGTTACAGAGGTAAAATTTGCTAGCAGATGAGCATGAAAAGTTTCGAATGAAAACCTTTCCGCTATGGCCTTGACTTTCTTATCTGAGAGGACACTAACAGAGTAGGAGTAAATAATCTCTAGGAATTATGAATGCGAGAGGGCAAACACTAAGGCATGGTCCTGATATTCTACAAAATAATAGGAATGCTATCACATCACTAGTAGAACATGGCTAAAGCGTGAGGTAAACTACTAAAGCCTGGTGATGTGACGGTAGAGGATTTTGGAAAGCGACGTTACTGATAAAGAAAGGAGGAAGATGTTTTGTATTACTGATGGGGTTTACGACTTGTTCGGATGGGGCAGAAGCTTGTTGTGGCTCAATCGATCCCCACTCTCAGAAGACTTATTAGGATCCTCTTCCATATGGACATCTAATGGGACAGCTTACAGACCCGGACAACTTTATTAGACAACTCAGAAATATGTTGAGCCAGGGAGTTAGCTATACTAGAATGTTCACTGATGAGTTTCAGAGACAATAGGTCCCCAACACTATTATAAAAATGAAATAACATAGCTTGAATACGTTTAAGTTGTCTACCGGAGGGTTCAACACCTTCAAGGACACTGAGAACAAAGGGAAGTTCAGTAATGTTAATGGCGATTGCGGATAGAGCTTCACTAATTCCTTTCTCTCAATGCACCAGAATACTAATGGGCAATTCCGAAGCTTCCGTTGCAACCGTGGCACCAGGCTTCACCTTTTAAATTGATAGATCATAAATAAGTTCTTCTTTGCGCAAATAACAAAGAGCAAGAACCTCTCTAGCAATACACATCATGTATGAAGATTTTGACAAAATTTGAAAAATCACAAAACAGAGAAAATCTAGTGTTGAATTTCAACTTCTAAGAAAAGCCGTCGAAAGGGGCTTTGTCCAGACCCATTCAACCACGCTATTCTACCATTTGTTCCGGGGTTTCCGTGGACCAGAGAGGTGTAAGGAAGTGCTGGGGTGAAGGGGTGGACAGTGAAAAGATCAGACCATAAGTTAATTTATTTTATTCTTTCCTTTTTTTAAGTTGTAATTTGATAGATAATCTGAACAAGCAACGACAAATAACACTTAAAGAGTAGCTCTTTAGCTCCCACAATAACAATGACTTAAGGTAAAAATCAGGTACAATGGAGAAATTATTGATACAATAACTTGCAAGGGTTGAGCAATCTAGCTCAAATCAGGCGCACTTTTACAAGAGCAAGTTTGGTTCAATCATTTGCACTCTAGGGGACTGCGCTCCAAACGTCGCTACAGTGCAAGCTTCTAACAAATTACACCATATAAACTTCAAAAGCTGTAAATACTGTTATTTCTGCTTGACAGTTTGTTATACATCTGTCTATAAGTAATGACAATTTAAAGAGGGGCAATGGATGCCCATTCTAAATGGCCTTAATGTGCAAAATAAAAGGTTTACGACGATCGGCCATGAACAAAATGCTAGTAGACGAAACACTCGCACTCCATTCTGGGCTCGTGGCCCGACGTTTGCAGAGGCTAAGCCTATACTACAGAGGGGCGACTACCAAAGCGGTGTGAAGAATTCAAGTTTTAAAAAGTCTTATTCATCCCATACCAAGTTGAATGAGAATTAACAGCGGGTGAACACTCTCCATACCGAGTTGAATGAGAATTAACAGAAGGTGAACACTCCCCTTAACCTAAATTACATTTTCCCAGCCTGGATTTTAACAGTCTTTAGACTTGCAGCAAATTTACATTTAAACAGAAACTATGGGACCTTACATTGATAAAAGAAGTTTGAAAACTTCTCGTCAAGTTGTCTGCCTAAAGCTATCACAGATAAGAGATGTCTGCCATTGAATTGAGTTGTTGGGCCTTCCGACGACGCCAAGGCTGCCCCTGCCTCCTAAAGTACACCATACACAAACAAAAGACCGGAATGATAAAGACGACAATATGGCCGGCCCTAAAGCGCCCAGCTTTTATGGCATCAGAGGGGAAAGTTCCAGAACTCTCTTGAGATACGCAGAATGCATGTACACACCCCCTATTTTAATTGGCTAGATAAATATACACAAAAATTCCTGATTCATTAATAACTTAAGGAAGAAGGAAGCTGTTGGGGTGCTGACAACAGTAACATATAAAAACAACCTACAAAACTATAAGTTTACAAACATAGAAAATTGAAAATTCCCTTAAAGGATAATTTTTCGTAATCCCGCCAGAGGGGCACATAGATCGATAGTAAAGACATCTAATGGTTAACGTTTCCAGTACCTTGATATACATAGTTCCACATTCACCACATAGGTGGCCTTCTAGAAGGCGTACAGTTCAACGGGTCGGAGAAAGTGTACCCCCGGTACAATATCCATGAAGGCTATGACGCTCTTATCGACAAATACCAAGTCTTTCAACTGCACCTGCGAGAACCTGGCTGTTGAGGTTCGCTGTTTGCAGCTGAGGTATCATAATCAGGATACCGTTGAAAATGTGTTTAGGTTAATTCGATCACATTGTGGTTGCAATGATCATCCCACAATGTGGCAGTTTGGAGATGCACTGAAGACCTGCATTTGGAGATAGCCTGCGAGGTTCCAATTGCATAAACGATGGTGCAGAGCTTCTGTCCAACGACAGGTCCTTTGTGGCGGTCATGAACCTGCTGTGCCTGAAGATAACAATATACCTACTTGCAAGCCTGTGGATGAAATAATGCCTGTCACTGTTGATTCTGATGAGGCCAGATTTCCAGGTAACAGCGTTATGCGCTCTACAGCCTATGTTAGTGGCTATATTGCAAAGAGGCTCTGGGACTTGGGTCCCTGCGAGAGTTGCAGCTCTGTTTTGTGTTGTGCTAACAGAGATGGTTTTCTGCATGAAGTCATTGACTCTCGAGGGAGCGACCCCAATCGAAGACATTTGACATATCCCTCGGAAAGTCTCGTTTCTGCTGTTGTTTGGGGCATGACTCTCGTTGAGAAAATACTTGATGCAGATGGAAAGATGGAGGGTTGATTAAAACTCTAGCAGGGAATTTGGAAAGAGAGACTAAATTTTCTTGGCTTCACAATGTTGGTTGTGGCTATGGCACAGTATGAATACATGTCGGGAATAAGCAGGGAATGAAATCATGTTAAAATTGCGAAAAGAAACATTCAAACAACTCTCCGATTTAAAGGAGCTCTGGTTACTTGAGATTCCTATTCTACAATTTGTCACAGTTTCCGGGTCGGATTCAAAACAGTTGGCGCTATTGTGCGAGATGTTTGCCAAGCTATTTATGGCAATGCAGAATTTACATGCCAGAACCATCTACCAAAACATGGATATAATCAGTTCGCGGATATTATAGAATGTGATAATTCCCAAACAGTACTGGTAGTATCGATTGAAAGCACGTTACTGTAAAATGTCTGAGAAACAATGGATCAAATTACCTGAAGAAATTCTCTATTGTGCTTTTATCCATTGTAAGTCTAGATTACAATTTCCTATGTGTGGATATCGGAGGGTACGGAAAAAAACAGTGGTGGCGGTATTTTTCAGAACTCTGCAATTGGACAACTGTTAGAAGCGGGTGCTCTTGATGCACCTGCGCCTTACCTGATCATCGGCGATACGCGTTTCCCCTGAAAGGGTACTTAATGGGGCCATTTCCAAGACAAAGGAGAAATGCACAAAGAAAATTACAACTATCGACAGCGTAGAGCAAGAAGGGTGTCATACCAGCACAGAAATGGAGAATGTTATTTGCTTTACTCCCAAAAACTACTTTTACGGTTTTCGGAGACGCCGAGACAAGCGGAATTTAGTCCCGCAGGAGTTGTTTTACGTGCCAGTAAGTCTACCGACATGAGGCTGACGTATTTGAGCACCTTCAAATACCACCGAACTGAGCCAGGATCGAACCTGTCAAGTTGCGGTCAGAAGGCCAGCGCGTCAACACTCTGAGCCGCTCAGCCTGGCGAGAATTTTTTACAGATCCATGGAAGTTAAGTGGACACAACTAACCTTATCAATAGAACAACGTGCAATTTGCACAACTAGCTCCCTGACAGAAAATGACGAAGGTT
Source organism: Anabrus simplex (assembly GCF_040414725.1). NCBI lineage: Eukaryota > Metazoa > Arthropoda > Insecta > Orthoptera > Tettigoniidae > Anabrus > Anabrus simplex. The sequence continues at coordinate 8,856,898 of NC_090267.1, forward strand.
TAGATCCACCGGAATTAGAACTCGGAGCCTTTGAAAATGTTATCCATGATACACGACGAACAGCCGCTGATCGTTAGAAATTTGTGGAGTTCATTGGCATGCATAATAACAGTTTTAGTACACATCTTACATGTGCCGTATCTGGATATCTAGGAACGGAGAAATATGTGCAAAAGAAAGTCATCTACAGACAGTCATAATTAAATAATTGATACCGATACATGCAGTTATTTTCCTATTCATCCTACAGCATAATCTTTCTCACTTACATTCTTATGATCTTCAATTGAAATGAAATGGCGTATGGCTTTTAGTGCCGGGAGTGTCCGAAGACACAGGTAGAGGTCTTTTGATTTTACGACCGTAGGCGACTTGCACATCAAGATAAGGATGAAATGATAATGAATACGACACAAAAACCTAGCCCCCATGCCAGATGGTTAAAATTTCGGACCCTGCCGGGAATCGAACCCGGGACCCCTGTGACCAAAGGCCAGCACGCTGACTATTTAGCCATGGAGCCGAACGTGATCTTCAATTACTCATGTCGTAAAGCATTGGATGTTTCTTAATGTACTCTATCAACAGATCAGTTGCCATTGTCATTGTCCACAATGAACGCGGAAAGCGGAAAAACGCTACATGCAGCGAACTGAAAATGGTTCGCTGTAATCCCGCCATGTATGCGGGAGAGTGACGCTCCGGTGTGAGTGGATCCACATCCCGCTGTACTCATAGTAGTTCCCTCTCCCTTTTCGATCAAGGTAAAAGTAGTTTTGTATAGTTTTTCCCAACCTCTGATTTTCCTTCATTTTCCGTACTAAATTTTGTAGCATATCAAGGTGAGTCAGATTCCCATGTTCTCTTCTGCACGGCACAATACGCTTCTTTGAGAAAAATATGTCAAGTTAGGAAAAAATAAAATACGTATATCCTTGTAATCACAGAATATAAATCTCTGCTCTTACGGTATTTCAGCGTACAGTGCTAACTCTAATATCTTATCGCCATGTCAGTAATAATTGCACAGTAAATTAGCTACTTTCATATCATCTCACATTCCATCCGTCATTACGGCCAATGGATTCTGATCCAGAAGACCGGATGTTTCATCAAATATAGTAGAGACAATACGCGACACTCTGCGAGATATCGAGGGACAGCGATTAGATCTGTGTCTAGCGGAGTGACCTGAGAATTACTGATTCTGCCATAAGAGCACGTGTATTTGTTTGTGAAGTTTTTGGGGTTATTTATGCGTTTGCGTAAAGCTGACATAAGTAAATAGTAGCGTGTGTCATTCCTTTATATCTCCTGCCAGTATGAGTGGAACGATATGTTCTGCGTTTGGCTGCAATAACTATGAAGTGCAGAAGGATTCGCGCTCTTTCTTCCGTTTCCCTCGTGACGAGAAAATGTAAGTAAATACTGTGCTTGCATATGTATTCTTCCAGGTACAAAGCTAGTTTTAAGAAGGCCTACTTCCTAAATTTCTGACCTGCGTGACCCATATTTTAACTGGCTTAAAATATAATAAGCTTATTTTATTGTATTAGTGCAGCAGTTAACCTTCAATACCTACCGATGTGTTGTTGTAGGTGTGATCTGTGGGTTTTGATTTAATTCAGGAAAATGCATATGCATAGGCTATGTGTGTGGCTGGTTGTGTTCCAAGTTTCCCCATTTGGAATACCGTAATTCGTTGTCAAGCAATGAAGAAAATATGGGTGATTTAGGAAATGTGATGATGATGATGATGATGATTCAAATTTGCTTTACCCTAATGTAATGGCAAGTTTTGCTTATAGGGAAATTATGAATGTTTTGCGGCTAAATTTACAGATTTTCTTTCTGTTAGTAGGCTTCAAGTTAAAAGGAAAATTGTCCAGCTCTTAAATGTAAATTCACTGAATCATGTGTGTGAAGAATATGCCAATATTTTTATTGACAAGTGTGCTAATGTGGTACAATGCTTTTGAATTTAAAAAGACAAATCTAGCCGTGAAAGTTCAGGCAGGTACGCTAAAGCTAAAAAAGTAAGTAAGTCCATTTCACATCTTGATTATATGTCGAATTTCAGTCTTTTTCCGTACGGTAAATACATTTCCATTGATATTTGAATTTAGCGCGAAGCCACTGGCAGCACCACAAGGTCTGTCTATTATCTGCGCACTTTTTAGTGATAGATTTACACCCTAGTGCTGAAGCGGTCGACTTTGGTTATCTTCGAGATTCGTATTGGCAACCTTTGAAACACAAACTAAGAATCGCTTATCATCGCTGTGCGCCATCTGGCGTACACTTTTAGTACTCGTACTGTTGTTGTTTACACAGCAAAGCCAAACTATAGAATTCATGCTAGGAACACTTTTCGCAACGGGAAATGTTATATAGTATTAAATATTGTGTGTGTGACACAGTTGTTTGCTTAAAATAATAAAGGTTTATAAAATTCATATCGATCGATCATACACTGACTGACAGAGCAAATGCAACACCAAGAAGGAGTAGTCAGATTTTTATGCCAATTGCAGGGTAGACTGACGTCGCTGAGGTATGCTCATGATGTGAAATGCGCCGCTGTGCTGCGCACGTAGCGAACGATAAATGGGACACGGCATTGGCGAATGGCCCAATTCGTGCCGTGATTTCTCAGCCGACAGTCATTATAGAACGTGTTGTCGTGTGCCACAGGACACGTGTATAGCTAAGAATGCCAGGCCGCCGTCAACGGAGGCATTTCCAGCAGACAGACGACTTTACGAGGGGTATGGTGATCGGGCTGAGAAGGGCAGGTTGGTCGCTTCGTCAAATCGCAGCCGATACCCATAGGGATGTGTCCACGGTGCAGCGCCTGTGGCGAAGATGGTTGGCGCAGGGACATGTGGCACGTGCGAGGGGTCCAGGCGTAGCCCGAGTGACGTCAGCACGCGAGGATCGGCGCATCCGCCGCCAAGCGGTGGCAGCCCCGCACGCCACGTCAACCGCCATTCTTCAGCATGTGCAAGACACCCTGGCTGTTCCAATATCGACCAGAACAATTTCCCGTCGATTGGTTGAAGGAGGCCTGCACTCCCTGCGTCCGCTCAGAAGACTACCATTGACTCCACAGCATAGACGTGCACGCCTGGCATGGTGCCGGGCTAGAGCGACTTGGATGAGGGAATGGCGGAACGTCGTGTTCTCCGATGAGTCACGCTTCTGTTCTGTCAGTGATAGTCACCGCAGACGGGTGTGGCGTCGGCGTGGAGAAAGGTCAAATCCGGCAGTAACTGTGGAGCGCCCTACCGCTAGACAACGCGGCATCATGGTTTGTGGCGCTATTGCGTATGATTCCACGTCACCTCTAGGGCGTATTCAAGGCACGTTAAATGCCCACCGCTACGTGCAGCATGTGCTGCGGCCGGTGGCACTCCCGTACCTTCAGGGGCTGCCCAAATGCTCTGTTTCAGCAGGATAATGCCCACCCACACACTGCTCGCATCTCCCAACAGGCTCTACGAGGTGTACAGATGCTTCCGTGGCCAGCGTACTCTCCGGATCTCTCACCAATCGAACACGTGTGGGATCTCATTGGACGCCGTTCGCAAACTCTGCCCCAGCCTCGTACGGACGACCAACTGTGGCAAATGGTTTACAGAGAATGGAGAACCATCCCTCAGGACACCATCCGCACTCTTATTGACTCTGTACCTCGACGTGTTTCTGCGTGCATCGCCGCTCGCGGTGGTCCTACATCCTACTGAGTCGATGCCGTGCGCATTGTGTAACCTGCATATCGGTTTGAAATAAACATCAATTATTCGTCCGTGCCGTCTCTGTTTTTCCCCAACTTTCATCCCTTTCGAACCACTCCTTCTTGGTGTTGCATTTGCTCTGTCAGTCAGTGTATTATCGATTCAATTCAGATTTCATTTCCATTCAGTTGGCAGTATTAACGGAACCCTTCTTACTTCTCTAACGAGTACAAAAATCCATCCGGAGTTTTTCTAAAGAAGGCTGTGACATCCCATTCGGTGTTCGGCTGTTGTGCAGTGCACACGTCTCGCTCCGGTCACTGGTGCAGCGGCTTTTTCCCGTTTGTAGATAAGTGGAGTGTTTTATGTTTGTGTTTGTATCCTAGTAATTTTTTTGTGTTTGTTCCGGTGCTAGTATAGTGTAATCCCCTTTTGGAGTACTATGTCTATAGATAGTGGCGGTGGCCCTTTAGGACGACCTCCTGATATTGGTAAAGATGCCGTGCGTGAGGACTTACACATGGACGCTAGTAATACTGATACCCAACGAGACAGTTCTCAAGATACAATACGTGACATGGATCAGCGTCCGCACGTTCCTGTATCTACATATTCTAACACTCATCTTGGCCCTTACATAGTATTTGTCGAATCGACCGAATCTCAAAATAAAATTAGGACATATTCACCCTATGACTCTGGGTCGGATTTTCTACGAGAGGCAAATTGGTGACGTCAAGGCCATCCATAGGAAGGGAAGAAATAGGATTCAAGTTACTTTCATGTCTAGTAAGGCTGCAAACGCCTGTCTTTCTCATCCCATTCTTAAAGAAAAGAAATTGACAGCTTTTATTCCGTCCTCGAATATTCATCGAGTAGGGGTAATACGGGGAGTAGACACTACTATTTCCGAGTCCGACATTCTCACCTATTTAGACTCACCATATCCTGTAGTGAAAGTACAACGTCTAAATAGACGTTCATCCAAAGAAGGAAAAACTGAATATATCCCTACAGGTGCTGTGAAGGTTGTATTCGAAAGTCAACAACTTTCGAAAAGTGTGTCCATTTTTAAGGTCATTTTAGAGGTTCAGGCCTTTATATTCTCTCCTTTATTATGCAAACGATGTCAGCGGTATGGACATACCGCTACTAATTGTCGTTCCAGGGAGCCGAGATGTGGAAAATGTTCCCTTACTCACTCTACTGAAGATTGCACTCACCAAGTAGTTAAATGCCTTAACTGTGGCGGAAATCATCCTGCGGGAGCAGAACATTGTGAAATCCACAAACAACAGAAAGAAATTAAACGCATTATGAGTGTTGAAAACAAATCATATTTAGAAGTGAAAAACTATTTTGCCCCATTACAGTCCCTATCCAACCCCCTTCTGATGCCACAACATTTTCCTCCTTTACCCAATAGGCCATCTCAATCGGAAGAAACTCTCCCTCGAAAGCGTAAATTTACTATGGTGGTTAGTAACCCTTCCCGCCCACCCGTTAAACCAGGTTATGACAGGGCATCATATCTCAATTTGATAAGTAATCCGAAGACGGTTCCAGAACATTCTGGCACTCCAGTCGTGCGTTTGATACCTGCTACTTCTAACGAGCCTGCATCTACATCACGGAAGTCAAGTCCTCACGGGCAACCCTCGGATTCCCACGCACCACTATCAGCTTCTCCCTCTGTCACGGCTTTACACGGTAATTCCAATGTTACTTTTATCGACCAATGTCGCACCTTTAATAAGAAAATTGAAGATTTAATAGCAGACGTGGGACAAAATGTCCGCTTGAAGCATTTGTTAAAGTCATTACAGGAAGAGACTCTTCTTTTATTGGAACACTCCACTCCTTCCAAGTAAAACATACGGCTATTTTAATAGAATTGTAGGAGCACTCTCCACACATCCGCCTCCGCCTAAATCGTGTCTGTAAGCTTACACATCTCTATCGCCTTATTCTTCTTGACAGTACCTTCTGTCCATGTGGCCGAGCAGTCAGTACTGTAACTCCCATCTTTTTTCACTGTCAGACATATGAACATCACCGTCGTGAATGTATAGGTAAGCTTTTTCATGAGGGTTACCAACTGCCGTTAAACGTTTCGTGTTTAGTGTCCTAACTGACTTTTCACGTTGTCGGCTTAATCATCAATTTTTTCGTTGTATGTAACATCCAGTTGTAACCTTTTCCTTTCCTCTAGGTACGGACTTGCACATACTCACCCTTATATGTGGTCCGGTCCTGTTTGTTTGTAGTAAGACGTCGTGACAGACCACACAGACGTGAAGAATTAGAACCTTGTGTCCCAGTGTTTTTGTGTTCTTCCCTGATCGTTTAGCCTATATATCATTGGTATTTTCCTAAGTTTCATCATTAACCGTTGCAATTCGCTTCTTTACATAGGTCTCCCTCCTCTTTCGTAGTGTATTACTTTCTTCTACTGTTGGCACCTCTTCCAGACATTAACAAATACAGTAGAGACAATACACGACACTGAGCGAGATATCAAGGGACAGCTATTGGAGCACACTCTAGCGGATAGACCTGAACGGTACTGATTCTGTCATAAGAGCACGTGTATTTTTGTGTGATGTTTTTGGTGTTATTTATGCGTTTTCAGTGAGTTGACATAATTAAATAGTAGCGTGTGTCATTCCTTGATATCTCCTTTCAACATGAGGGGAAAGGTATGTGCTGTGTTTGGCTGCAGTAATTACGAAGTAGAGAAAAATGCGCGCTCGTTCTTCAGGTTCCATCGTGACAAGAACATGCAAGTAATATTGTGTTCGCATATATATTCTTCCAGTGACAGAGATTTTTATAGTACTTCCTAATCTTCTGACCTGCTCGACGCATGTTTTAACGGGCTTAAAATATAATACGCATATTTTATTGTATAGTGCAGCAGTTAACCTTCAATACCGATGTGTTGTTGTAGGTGTGATCTGTGGGTTTTGAAATGTCACTGAAGCGATTTGGATAAAGTGTACAAAAAAGAAGGGACGTTACGCTTGTATAAGAATTATAAGATCTGTTCAGATCATTTCCAGGCCAGCGACTTTAAAAATCCTCGACTATACAGCCAAGGGTATGTTACATTTTTACTCTAATTGTACGTAAATATTCCTCAAAGCATCACTATCGACAACATTTACAAACTTTTCTTTCTTTTATCCCTCTCAGATTAAAGCCGGGATTTTATAGATTTTCTTTCTGTTAGTAGGCTTCATGTTAAGAGGAAAATTGTCCAGCTATTAAATGTTAATTCAATGCATCATATGTGTAAGGAATGTGCCGATTTTTTTATTGACAAATGTCTTAATGTGATGATACATTGTTTTTAAATGAGGAAAAAAGACAAATCCAACCGTAAGATTTCAGGCAGGTATGCTAAAGCTAAAAAAGTAATGCATAAATGAAAGATCAAGCCATTTCACAGCAGTCCATTTCACACCTTGTTTATATGTCTAATTTCAGTCTTTGAATAATAACCTTTTAAATAATTCTTCATTCATTTATCCAGAATTGCTTTAGCAACTTCGAAGTTAATATCTCAATACCACTGTCTTTCTAGAGGTAATTTATTTATCCATTTCCGTATATACATTTCCATTGATATTTGAATTTAGCGCGATTTGTTCAGGTCAAGTCACTAGGAGCGCCACCGTCGAATTGTCTCCCATTTTAGCTAGGCGAAATCCGTAAGTGTCGTGTATTGTCTCTACTGTATTTGACATTAATTAACCCGCAAACCAGTGACTAGACGTAGCGTCTTACGACGATGTCCTACAACTAACCAAGGAGAAGAAGAAGAGTACAAAAATCTATCACTAAAAAGTGCGCGGATAATATACTGAACTTGGTCTCCCATATTAACAAGGCGTATTGTCTCTCGGCGTTAAACATTGGCATTACAACAGTTTAGATTGGCTTCTTTCAATTATATAACGGCACCCTTGCAGAGTATAGAGAGAACTATTTCTAACAGGAGGTAAGTTGTGATAAAGAGCCCTATTTAGATTTTGGCAGCTACTTGAAGCAGTGGTAGGCTACTAATATTACAATTGATCGTACTATTTCTTTCCAAACCAGTAATAGTGGTTGTGACCAACTTGGACTTATAAAGGAGATAAGAATGTGATTAGATATGGCAATAATACTGTCACAGTCTTCAGTATGTTTTTACGGCGATATGATTTTTTTTTTTTTTTTTTAACGAAGGAAAAGTTTCCATCTCGAACTGGCCGTCATGCTGTTTAGAACTCTGGCGGAGGGAAGTTGCTGGACAACAGGGTCATGTTCTTAACCGTAAGATTTTAAACTTACGTTTTAATTTGTAACATATCACTGCCAGTGTAAGACTACAAGACTACGATATCTGCGAAAATAAGTTTTCTAAAGATTCGAAGCGATGCCATCGTGGAAACCGCGACAATTGTTGATACCGTGGTCTTGCAGTGAAATTGAATTGCACAAATTCTCTTTCAATTTTCTTCCACTTTAAACTCATGCATCTGCAGATTACACTGTTTTGTATTGAACATCTTAAAAAAACGAAGAGTACCTCAATGTAAAACAAATTTATTTTACTGCAAGTGTCTAATGTTACACATTTAACCATGTTCGCACTTTCATACTGAGATACACCAACTGGAGTAAAAAGGCAAAGATAGAAAATATTTCAGTTATCATGGTTTTGCAGTAGTATGGCAAAATCTCAATATATGACCGTTATGTGAGTGATGCTGTCTGTGGCTGCCTGCAATAGGTATTATCCGCACACTTTATCTTGGTGCATTTACACCCTAGTGCTGAATCGGTCGACCTCGGCGATCTTCGAGATTCGTACTGGCAACCTTTGAAACACAAACTATGAATCGCTTAAGCATCGTTGTGCGACATCTGGCGTACACTTTACGTACTAGTACTGTTGTTGTTTACACAACAAAGACAAAGTATAGAATTCATGCTAGGAACAAGATTCGCATCGAGAAATGTTTTATAATGTTATATAATGCGTATGTGACATAGTTGTTGGCTTAAGATGATAACGGTTTAGAAATTTCATACCGATCGATCATATTCTCGATTCAATTCAGATTTCATTTTCATTCAGTTGGCAGCACCAGGCAGCACTATCGATACCGGGACAGCTCCCTCCTTACTCCTCACCGCCGTACACAGATGCACCAAGATAAAGTGTGCGGATAATAACTTGTTTGTCTGACAGTGCTACAAGTTACCGAAATTTAGTTCTGGTAACTAAAATGTCCTGTCAGTGTGCGACGCTAGTTATTAATTTACCGAGCTCGATAGCTGCAGTCGCTTAAGTGCGGCCAGTATCCAGTATTCGGGAGATAGTGGGTTCGAACCCCACTATCGGCAGCCCTGAAAATGGTTTTCTGTGGTTTCCCATTTTCACACCAGGCAAATGCTGGGGCTGTACCTTAATTAAGGCCACGGCCGCTTCCTTCCCACTCCTAGCCCTTTCCTGTCCCATCGTCGCCATAAGACCTCTCTGTGTCGGTGCGACGTAAAGCAAAAAAAAAAATTATTAATTATTTTTGACAGAATATAGTGTAGTTTCAGTTGGGAAAGAGGGCATTATTAAGTCCAGGATTTGTACCGGGCTAGCTGTAGCTTGATGTCTTCTACATTCTGTATTGGAATTTTCATCTGGAAAAAGTGATGGTTCTTGATTTATAAATTTCATTTTTCCATATTGATAGTTATCAATTGTCATTTCCTTTTATAACAATTGGAAACCGATGGTATCGAGAAAAACGTCTGCGATTATACCCCAGACCAGGAAAAGAAATGGTAGAAACATAACTATCAGTTGGTCTTTTCACTAGCCAATACTGTCACAGCAGAAGGTGTGGTTTGCGGTTCTAAGCTGGGGGAAATGGTTTTGTCACCAGCCAGACATGTCTTGTATAATATGATGTTCTTGTCACTAGCCAGTGTGAGAATAGTTCCTAATCTGGTAACATGATATTGCAAACTGTGATGTCATGTGAATCTCGCCATGTTGGATTCTTAATCACTCTTTTGTGTACTGTAAGTACAGTTTTACTGAACTCCTATTTTTCCTCTGACCTGAGTTAAGAGAAGAAGCTTATCTATTGTAGGTTTGTTTCCCTTTAAATCTAAAGCACCCTTATTGGCATGGACTGAGGACATATTTCTGTGAATATTAATGGAATTCCCAATAGTTAAGAAAGTGATCTAAGATGTTTCCCAGATTTGATGTACCGTATATTTCAATAGCTATATTGCTTGTATTTTGCAGGGTATTTTGTCAAAAAGTATGGAGGAACCTGTGTTTGTCAAATGTGAGCCAGCATTGTCTTCAGATACAGAAGAACCCTCAAACTTTGTAAGTTGACTAAGTTAAGTATCTAATGATCGATAACACTAGTGTGCGATGGTTCTGTTTTTAACTTTTAATGCTGCAGTTCCTTAAGTGTGGCCAGTATCCAGTATTTGGGAGATAGTGGGTTCGAACCCCATTGTCGGCAGCCCTGAAGATGGTTTTCCGTGGTTTCCTATTTTCAAATGAGGCAAATGCTGGAGTTGTACCTTAATTATGGCCACGGCTGCTTCCTTCTCACTCCTAGCCCTTTCCTGCTCCATTGCCGCCATAAGACCTATCTGTGTCTGTGTGACGTAAAGCAAATAGCAAAAAAAAAAAAAAAACTTTTGATGATGATTTATATGTATCTTGGTGCACTGAACCCAAAAATGACCTTAGTTCAATTCCATCATATCAGAATTTTTTTGTAAATTGCAATGTACTTAATGCCGCATCAGAGCCATGAATTAGTGATCTAGGCACATGCATTCAAAATTTTATTAAACATGTTCTGTATTTGGTGCGCGGACCCGTGAGGGGAAGCGAATGAGCATTGAAAGCCAGGGGAAGTTCCATCCAAGGATCGAATGTGATAGAGATAACAGTCTGACGAGAACACAAGAGGACAAGCCTCGATCCCGTACCATGTGATAATACAGTGGGGGCGAAAATCGTGGACAGCCAATATTCCGCACAGAAATTTTATGTGGGAAGCCAGTCTAACGTGACGGAAAGGCGAGGAGGGATTAAATTATCATCTCAAATGATACTATGATTAGGAGAACAAATGACACCGCATGCTCTTTGGAATTATGTAGAGAGATTGTCTATCACATAAAGAAAGCGTCCCCATGCGATACACTGAACATGTGGCCTGTCGTGGGGAGTCCCACAATTGTTTAAGAGGCAGGGATGATGCTATAGATATTGCAAGATTGTTTACGAATGGATCACCTTCCGCACACAATCAAGATTCATGGAATACGTTTAGCTACCTCTCGAGCGCATTGCTTCACTGATATTCGTGATATCAATGAAATAGATTGATATCCTCTCCGGGAGGCGTCTAGAGTCAGCTAACTTGTGCCAGTCTTAATAAATAGACCAGCAGCAGGCGCACTCCAGCTCAGTTGTGAAATAGTCTTGGAGCTTACTTCACGTCACTTGTCACAAGAATATGCTCCTTTGTGTGGTAATTATTTGGGAGATAAATGCTCGTATTGGAAAATCAGTACATGAATGTATGTGTTTGAGAGTGATCTTAGTTTTTTCTAGTAATGTTAAAGGAACTTTAATCAATCACTACTGATCTGCATTTAGGGCAGTCGCCCAGGTGGCAGATTTCCTACTGTCATTTTCCTAGCCTTTTCTTAAAAGATTGCAAAGAAATTGGAAATTTATTGAACATCTCACTTGATAAGTTATTCCAATCCCTAATTCCCCTTCCTATAAACGAATATTTGCCCCAATTTGTCCTCTTGAATTCCAACTTTATCTTCATATTGTGATCTTTCCTACTTTTAAAGACACCATCCAAACTTATTCATCTACTGATGTCCTCCCACGCCATCTCTCCACTGACAGCCCGGAACATACCACTTATTACAAGTCATTAATCTTTTTTTTTTTTTGGTCCGTGTTGACTACAGTGATCACATTCAATTTACAAAGTATACGTTTATTGTTCACCTATTCAATACCTACAGTACCACATTTTGTGGTTAAATAATTATAAAAGGTTGAAAAGTTGCGGACATGTTTCGCCCTTCTTATTGGGCATCATCAGCACCTTAGTTAATCTTAAAACAAACAATTTAAAAAATGATTACACTATTGTTTATGAAAAATTAAGATGAGATATGTTGTGATATTAAAAAAAATTCTATGATAGAGTAGTTAAGAAATTTGACATGGGAAATACGAGCACATGATAAAATTACTGTAGTATATTTTACAGTATTGTCTAAAAATTAATTGTAATGATAAGAAGTTTTTAAAATCGGCATGTATCTGGAATTGAAATGGATCCTCTTCTTAGTGAAAGTCAATAATATTTGCCGCGATCGCTGCTAAGTAGATCAGAGGATGAATTTTGTTTTAAATTATATATTCCAACTGTTAAATTTAGGTTGAAAAGAAGCAATTGGTGTTCCTTTGTTGGGTTGAATTGATTTAAGATACACTCTGACATAATTTATCTGTGTTTGATAGTTATGTTGATTTTCACATAAGAGTAGTTTTCCAGATGTTGTAGGGAATCTCGACGGGTAGAGTGTTGTTAAACTGCAAAATAATAAAAACACGTATTTAATGTGTGTGTTTAAAGAGTATGTGATTGTACAGTGTTGTGGATTGCGTAAAATTGGATACTTAAACAAATGCCGTGTGAATGTCTATCTGGTTTTGTTAGCAGCGTTGGTCTGACTGGAGTTCCTACTTTGCATGTTGTATGGGTGTGACAGAGAGAGGGGGGCGAGTTGAGGGAGGGTAGAACTGGGCGGAGTAATACGTGTTGGTATCGGTGTGGGAGGGGGACTATTTAGAGCTGCAATTGTAGGCTTAGTAGTCGGGGGGGGGGGGGTATAAGTGGGGTTGTTGAATTGACACTTTTAAGTGTTCGTGGGATCTTATTTTGCTTTGGAATAACTGTTTTTAATAACTAGGGCGTTAATGTATATAAAGAACTCTTAACCTCCGTGTCGTCGGTAAGGTTGCGCTCTTTATTAAATGTTTTGTCTAGAAGTATATAAATATTCTCTAATTCATTTAGCAGTTTCCCCGTATTAGTAATTCTGATTATTGTAAGATCCTTTTCTATTGAAGTAAAATGGTGACCTGTTTCCTTCATATGCGTACTCATAGCGGAATATTTGTTGTGTTTATCAGCATTGAAATGTTCCATGTATCTTACAAGGAAACTTCGTCCAGTCTGACCGACGTATGAAAATCCACACTGTGAACATATTAACCTGTACACTCTTGAACCTGAATATTTACTGTTGTTATTATTATTATTTATTTTATTATAATTGAAAAATATGTTTTGTGTTATGTTGGTTGTTCTGAAATCTATGTTTATGTTATATTTGTTGAAGATATTAGTAATTTGGTGGATAGTTGGGTTACCATATGTAAAAATGGCGTATTTATTTCTGTTAGGTTCGTCTGGTATAAGGTTTGTGGACAACTTGTTTTTAATCTTATGTATTAGGCGGTTTACCATTTCGATCTTGTATCCATTAATTTTGGCAAGATTCCTTATGGAAATTCTAAGTTCCCATGGAGGGAATTAGATATTTTTCCACCAATAGAGCATATCAAAAATCTGATCAAAAATTAGATGTTGGCTTTTCAGGCGTTTGCTCTATTAACCAGCGTTTCGTCTTAGGTCTGACACTAGACTCGTCAGAGTGGGATGTGTCAGACCGTACCCACTGACGCTGGGGTGTATGCAGGTGAAGATTCCTTATGTAATTTAAATCAGTTTTTAACTTTACAGTGGATAATGGAATTCTTAAAGCTTGGTATATCAGGCTGTAAAAGGATGCCTGTTTCTGTGATCCGGGGTGTAGTGGAGAATTATTTATGGTTACTGATGAATGTGTAAGTTTCCTGTGTATCTGATACTAAGTGGAGTTATTGTTTCGGGTGACCTTTGTATCTAAGAAGTTTAAGGAGCCTTTATCCTCATCCTCTTTTGTAAAGTTTACGTTAGGGTTGATGTTGTTTAAGTTTTCTAATATTTCGTTGCTGTTGGTGACATTCTTATCAATTACTACAAACGTGTCATCCACATACCGCAACCACAAACAGATTCCTTTAATGTCGGTTTTGATTTTTATGTGCTCTATCGTGTCCATGTAGATATCAGCTAGGATGCCCGAAATTCGGTCTCCCATCCCTAAGCCGTTCTGTTTATTGATTTTTTATTAAAAATGAAATAGTTGTTATCTAATGTAAACTTCAATATTGTCATGAATTCGTCGATCTCCATTTTACTGAGGCTACTGTGTTTACAGATGTTATTATAGATAATATTAATAGTGTCTCTGGTCGGGATGTTTGAATACATGTTAACTACGTCAAAGGAGCACATTGTGTGATGGGGTTGTAGATTGAAATTATTCAGGGTCTCGCAAAAATCAGTTGAATTCTTTAAGGTCTGCTTGTTATTAAACGTGTAGTGTCTTTTGAGGAAGCTATGAATGTATCTCGAAATTTTATAGGTTGGACTGTTATGGCAGTTAATGATGGGACGTATTGGGATATCCTTCTTGTGTATTTTAGGAAGGGCTCTTGCTACAGGGAGACTGGGATTCATGTTTGTGAGCTTTTGTTGTTCCTGATCGTTAGAAAGAAATGTTTTTTTTTTAAGGAATGTCTTTCGGTTACGTTGTATTCTTGCTATCAGGTCCTTATTAACTATCGTGTAGTTATATTATTATGAAAATCTTCTGTTTTTTGAATATATGTATTTTTATCTAGTAGAACTATTGAGCCTCCTTTATCAGCTTTGGTTACAATGATGATGTTATTATCTATTTTGGTTTTCATGTTCTGCATTAATGTATGTTGTTCGGGGTCAAATTTATTGTTCAGGTCTTCCGCTAACCTTGGAAGTTTTTTCTTTAAATCTGTTCTTATATCATTTTGTACTTCACAAGGTAGTTTGGAAATGTTGGTTTCTATTTCGGCTATTGTGTTTATAATATCGACCTCTTTATTCTTGTTAGGCCAATTATGTTTAGGACCTTTGTGTAAAACCTCTATCTCTTCATTTGAAAACTATATCTTTGTCAAATTTGTTACTATAGGAGTGTTGGTATGCGATGGGTTTGTTGTTAGTTTACTTTGTGAGTGCATTAGGTTAAAGATTAAGATGGTGGAATGTATATCGTAGGCCTATAGTCATTACATGTAAATATAGTATAATTAATGCATGTATTTTCTGTAGATGTAGGTTTGCACTCAATACATTTTCCTTTAAATGTCAAATTAGTAGTAGATTTATAGCATAAGGTCTTTTTTTTTTTTTGGATACAGATATGATGTATGATGAACAACACTGCGATTCAAATCAACAACCTCCATTTTAGATGGGGGTTTCCGTAAGGAAATATTTATATTAATTCATCTATTCCCGTGCATTGTAAAGAAGTATGATGTTTCTTGTATGACTAATTATCGAGTTTAAAAGCATTGTTTCTTTGTTATTCTTCGGCGTGCTCAGGTCACGAACCCGGGTCTGTATTTCTTGAGTCTGTGTCAGTGTGAGTTAAATAGTGTGAAGATCCCTGTTAATGATCTAATTATTTAAAGTTGTGATTTGCAGTTTTACCAAAGGGCACTGCTACGGTTATATATACAAGATGTTAAAAGCAGGTGATTTGTTTTCAGTAGAATGAGAAGTTTAGAATACTGTGTAGGGTCACACAGGGAGTTCAAAGGACGTTGTGAGAGAAGGAAGCCCGATGTCTTGATTGATAAATTTCATTTTTTATTCCGTATTGATAGTCACCATAAGTCATAAATGAAAGAGAAGTTCCACCTAATCAATACTATTTTATTGTCACATGTAGGACCGGTTTCGACCTCTCAAAAGGTCATCCTCAGCTACACTAGAATTGCATTTACATATTATGCCTCATATTGAGAGCTAATGACATACTCTAGAATTCAACGATTTTAAAGTGGTTATACCCATGTTGAGAATTCAATATTATACAATTACAAAATTAATTGTTCTTATTACACTCAATGTACATATGTAAGAAACTAATATGAGTTTGTCTTTTCTTTAATGTGATGAGTATGTCAGAGTATTTTTAACATAGGCATTTGCCTAGTCAGTTTAATTGATCTTCAATCTTTTGAATATTTAGTCCTGTATGAAATGAACTTAATTGAACAATTGTAAAATAATCAATATTATAGTCGTTTTAACAATAATTTACACTTAATGTGGAGATATACATATATATTATACTATATTTACTAATGTTTTATTTTGACTAGTCATTTGTTTTATTGAATTATCAACATGTATATCTCCACATTTAGTGTAAATTATTGTTAAAATGACTATAATACTGATTATTTTACAATTGTTCAATTAAGTTCATTTCATACAGGACTAAATATTCAAAAGATTGGAGATCAATTAAACTGACTAGGCAAATGCCTATGTTAAAAATACTCTGACATACTCATCACATTAAAGAAAAGACGAACTCATATTAGTTTCTTACATATGTACATTGAGTGTAATAAGAGCAATTAATTTTGTAATTGTATAATATTGAATTC
This sequence comes from Anabrus simplex, assembly GCF_040414725.1. Classification (NCBI taxonomy): domain Eukaryota; kingdom Metazoa; phylum Arthropoda; class Insecta; order Orthoptera; family Tettigoniidae; genus Anabrus; species Anabrus simplex. The sequence continues at coordinate 8,873,308 of NC_090267.1, forward strand.
TCAACATGGGTATAACCACTTTAAAATCGTTGAATTCTAGAGTATGTAATTAGCTTTCAATATGAGGCATAATATGTAAATGCAATTCTAGTGTAGCTGAGGATGACCTTTTGAGAGGTCGAAACCGGTCCTACATGTGACAATAAAATAGTATTGATTAGGTGGAACTTCTCTTTCATTTATGACTTATGGAAGTCCGATGTGCATGGTGACCCATCTGTTTCAGCTGTCACTTTGAAATGTACGGCTGAAGGGAGACAGTGTTACGGTAAAATACAGACCCTTGACCAAAAATCGTATTTTTCTTCACAAGGGAGTTGTAAACGTGTTCTGTTTGTTTTGTATACAATGAAGTTTTTCGGCCGTAGAGCCAGGTAATTTATTAACGAATTTAGGTGATAGGATCCCCTTGCAAATAAAATAGATAGGGTTTTTTCAGCAATCCACTACGGTACCAGAAGACCCGTGATTTGAATCCCGGCACATCCAACGTGGTATCGCCCGAGTTCCTTTGACCTGGACAGATATATTCCTACAACCAGTGAATTGAATGTGTATTTTTCTTTTAATTGTTTTCCTTTGTGTTTCTCGACTGCTTATACAAGTGATTTGATTATCTGTTATGAGTAAATTCTGACTTTACTCACGTAATGATGTTGGGTTTGTATTTCTCTGTCGTGAGTAGTGGACCACTCTATTATGTCTATAATTTCATTTCATTTTTTGTTTTGTTTATTAATGGTAAAAGGTGGGGATATTAATCACTCAACCAGTTTCAAGTGTTTTCTTGTTTAGTTGTAACTTGGTTCCCTGTGTTGAAGGGAATGTTGTGTAGGCTTCGCTGACGCATTCGTAATTACAGTAAGTCATTATACACCATATTGGGGATGCATTTATCTGAGTAACCATGGCTAACAATTATCTCATCCGCAAATTTACTATTATTTTGTTAATTCATGTATTTTGGAGTTACACGTACTCGGTGGTATGGTCCCAAAGACTTGTATACTATATTATCTTAAATATGATTTTATTTTGTCAAAGACATTAAAATTTAGTTTGTTCCTATTGGAAGAATTTAATTTTGCTGTAGAATAGTGCGTCCTGAATTTCCTCCACACCCTTAAGCCTGTGAGCTAGATATATATTTTAGATACGGACAAACCACCCCAGGAGATCTAGTTGTTAAGATCAAGGGTGCAGAGAAGTGTGTTCGAATCCTGCACAGGCCCTGGGCGTTGCCACATTTGTTGTCATGGATACTTGAACTTTGCGTTCACTGTGGCTTTGTATCCCAGGCCAGAAAGGGTTCAGTATGTGACAAAAAATATCACAAATATGAGAGTTAATGACAGATTGAAATAGGTTTGTTTCTTATGAAATGTATTAGTCATCGTTGTGTCGACGTCTCTTTGGACTATCCATGGTTTTACACTTGTGGGATCATCTCAGTACAACATCCAGCAATAGTCCGCCATCGTAGTATTCGATCTGCCTTGGTAACACATTTTCATTTCTTTGATGTTGTGATGAAATCTCTCACCCATTTCTTCACTAATCACATGCAGATTTTCAGGAAAGTAGTCTAAATGTGCATGTAGGAAATGAACCATCAAACTCATGGAACAGCCTCAATTTTGGTACTTATTGTCTCAATGATAAACTTGAAATTAGGATCCTTCTTGTTGCACAGAAACTTGCTTACTACATCTTTAAAGACGTCCCAGGGTTCTTTTTCAGCAACTTCCACTTCTTTTTCAAAATTTTCATCTTTACAAAGTTTTCTAATGTCCGGACCCGTAAAGATGCTCTCTTTTAGTTTTGCAGTTGACAAGGCTGGAAATTTGCTACAAATGTACTGGAAACATTTACCATCTTTTGGTAAGGCTTTCACAAATTGCTTCATCGAGCCTAATTTTGATGTGTAGAGGTGGAAGAACTTTCATCAACTCGATGAGGGGTTTGTGGAGCACATTTTTTACTTCAGGTTCCAGTGAAAGTCATTGTGGCCATTCTTTCTTTTTCCATTGATTTCCATTGTTCCTGCTATCCCACTCGCACAAAAAACATGCACATTTTGCATACCAGTCTTCATGTCCAAGGATCATCCATATTATTTTGAAATCACCACACGTGAGCCACTTATGATCGTTGTACTTAATTTTCTGGAGAACAAATTGTAAATGATCATGCTGTTCCTTTATGTGTACAGAATGCCCTATGGGTATTGATGCATACCTTTTCCCTTCTGAAGCAGGACAGCTTTAAGGCTTCCTTTCAATGAATTGATTAATACTCTCCAATCAGTGCTTTCGTATGGAATGTTGAATGCATTTAATGGTCCACACACATCATTGCAGAATACTAAGTCTCCTTCTGAAAAGTGTGGAATAAAATATCTTTCTCAGTACCTGTACTAGGAAAATGAAGCACCAGCTGTGAGCAAATTCTTATCTTTAAGCCTTGAACCAAGCAATTCTGAAGCCTCTTAGGTCAGATGTAAATTGCGAATCAAATCATTAAGTTCTCCTCTTGTAAATGGTTGTGGTGCAGCATACTCCTCTTCGTTATCTTCGGTCACTTCACTTCACCATCTACTTCAGGTAAATATTTTGGTTTCATAGGCACTGGTACGTGTGGACCGTAAGAGACAGGACGTAAAACCGATCCCAGATTTGGATAGACGATGTTCTTTTTATTCCTTACATTGAAATCGTAAACACCAGTCGAGTAAAAGTGTCAATCATCGGTATGATTTTCTGGCTCTCGCCAGATCACCGAAACGCCGAATCTGAAAGCATGTTTTTCACCCTTTGACCACCTTCTCAGTCCTCCAACACATGTACGAGGGCAGGTTGAAAAGTTCTCGGAATCACCGCTAGATGTCAGTGATGGAGCAACGAGGTTCCTGCACAATAATCACACATCCTTTGTGAGGGAACACGTGGCGCATCAGTGCTCTAGCTGCAGGAGTGTGGTAGTGACGACTCTTTGTTGTTGTTCCTGTGTAGTGATTTGTGACAATGGAAAAAACTGAGTTTTGAGCAGTGATTAAGTACTTTGTAAAGAAAGGTATGAAAGCAAAGGAAATTCATGCCGACTTTCAGAACACACTGGGGGACTCTGCTCCTTCATTTTTAACTGTTGCCAAGTGGACCAGCGAGTTTAAATTTGGTCGGGAGAGCTTGGATGATGATCCGCGTAGTGGACGGCCAAAAAGTGTTACGACGCCAGAATTTATCGCAAAAGTGTATGGTCATGGAGGACCGTCGACTGAAAGTGCGGGAGATTGCTGAAGCTGTAGTGATGTCTTCTGAACGGGTATATTATATTTTAACCAAAGAATTGGGTATGAAAAATTATCCGCAAGATGGGTGCTGCGGCTCTTGACATTGGACAATAAATGCACTAGATTGGAAATGTCTGAACAAAGTCTGGCCCGTTTTCAGTGCAACCAGCAAGATATTTTGTGCCGGTTTGTGACTACAGATGAAACTTAGGTCCACTACTATACCGCAGAGAGAAAACAGCAGTCAAAGCAGTGGAAACATGGTGATTCACCACCACCAAAGAAAGCAAAGGCAGTGCGTTCGGCCGGGAAGGTCATGGCCTCAGTTTTCTGGGATGCAAAAGGCATTTTGCTGATAGATTATCTTCCTACTGGCCAAACAATTATGGGGTAATACTGTGCAAACCTCCTAGACCAACTACAGGAAAAGATATGCGAAACAAGGCCTGGTTTGGCAAGGAAAAAGGTAATCTTTCATCAGGACAACGCTCCGCCGCACACAAGTGTTATTGCCATGGCAAAACTTCATGAACTGGGGTACGAATTGTTGCCACATCCACCTTATTCACCTGATTTGGCACCATCAGACTTTCATCTATTCCCCAAGCTGAAAATTTTCCTCAGTGAACAGAGATTTTCTACAAGGGAAGAACTGACAGCCGAATTGGAATGGTATTTTGCAGGCCTGGAGGAATCTCATTTTCGAGATGGGATCACGGCATTGGAACATCGCTGGACCAAATGCATTAGTCTACAAGGAGACTATGTTGAAAAATAAAAGCAATTCCACCGAGGTAAGATACTTAATTCTAGTACATTCCGAGAACTTTTCAAACCACGTACGTATAGCAAATGTATTGAGGTTTGGTATGCTAATTTTACACTGAAATACGTGAGGTACACTTGCCGCATGAATGATGTTATATTCCTTTTTTACCTTGACTCCATTAACTTGCCTGAAAAGTAACAAAAGTAATCTGCAGACTTTTTACAGCCTCTTGATGCCATGTCAAACACTTAAAAGTTAGCACCAATGGTTGCGCCAACACAGACAAGTGGAACTAATCAATTTCCGAAACCCCCAATTATAATAGGTAATACCATAAAGAACATTATTACGAATGTGTGGGCGGTGACGATTACATTATAAATTTGGTCGTCACCAATTAAGTAGCCTGGTTGTCCTAGTTCTGCTCGAATTAAGATGAGAGATGTACCTACCATTCCTGCTCAAGCACCAAAAGTGAAATATAACTATTCCAATGTCTTTATGAATAGTTGAAAAAAGTCATTGTTGCGGTGGGGTGGCAGAGATTATGACGAAAGAGCTGCCATCTGCCGGCTTATGATGTGAAAGACCTGTTTTCATCATAAACCGACAGATGGCAGCATTTCCTATGTAATTAAATCCGGCAGTATATCTGTTATTATGACCGGAGGGATATTTAAATATTCCACCTTACCCCCTCCCCATAATACAACTCCGCCGCCAATTTCTAGCACACTCACTTGCGTCTACCCCTCCCCTCCCGACTTGCTCTCCACCCAAGCAAGCACACCGATACAACACATGTAGCAACAGGCAGACGTTTACCAGACCCCCTCGAACAGCTAATGTGACTGGTCAATGCTCTTCCAACATAAGACATAAGCAATCTTAGACTCCCATTTTGAACACTCTATTTTCAAGGCACTGAGTACATCTTTTTCCATTTTCCAAACTTCAGTTCATGCACATTGTATCTTATTTTCTCTGTATTTGATCTTGAACTCCCAGTAAAAATGAAGACACCTGTTTTTGGCTTTTTAACCATTATTTTAAAGGAACTGGATATTGGCCTCTATCTATAAGCAGCTTCAGGCGTGATCAATCCTGTTTGAAGTGTTACTACTCCATGTCAACTACAATGTGTGATTTCTCGTACACAACTCTTGTGTCTATGCAAGAATGAGATTTAATTAGTTAACAATTCGATTTACCTTCTTCATTCCAAAGAATATAGTAATCATTTTTATGTATGAACATTCTTAATAACTGACCGGTAGCAGTGATTTTAATTACTTCACTACCAGCTCTATGTTGTACTTTGTTTGTTGCCTCTGTCAACACAATTGTGTTTTTTTCTCTTAGCCATGATTACCATTCTTATATGTTTTCACACTAGTTTTAAGATGAACATTCTTATTGACTGACTGGTAGCAATGCTATCCTATATGATTTTAATTATTTCACTGCCAGCTCTGAATTGTACTTTATGTTTTTAACCTCTGTCAACATGATTGTGTGTTTTTCTCTTAGCCTGATGAGCATTCTTATATGTTTTCACACTATTTTTAAGCCTATTTTATTTTCTATAATGTAAATGTCGAATCTTAGGGAGCAGATATTTTAAGGACACTAGGTTCAGGGCCCTGACCTAACTTTAGGCTAATATTTATTTCGGCTGATGATGCTTACGACAGTTAAGCGAAACATGTCCTAACTTACAACACCAGTTGTAATGTTTATGTCCTAAATATAAGGAAAGATAAATATTGGAAAGGTGGTGTAAATTATTATTCTTATTTTAATGTTCATAACCTGATGTCCAATACGGTCTACAATGAGATTTATTACTTTTAACAGTCCATTTCACCTCCTGAATCCCAGATATCGGCTATACCTTGCTGGAATCCTACAAGTAGAGCTTCAGTGGAATATTCTTTCCTAAACCCGAATTACCTTCTATCAAACTAGTTATTAATTTTGTAAACATGTCTTAATATAATCAGAAAGAATGCTTTCCCAGAGCTTATATGCAATGCATGTCAAACTGACTGGCCTGTAATTTTCAGCTTTATGTCTATCACCCTTCCACAAATCAAGTAACTGTGGAATACTTTGAGAGGAGTAGACGGTTGTGCTTATCTTATGTAGATCTATAGGAGGCATGTAATATATTACCAAGGAAAATTTGTTAGTTCTTAAGGGTAGATTATTACAGGCTCACAGGAGTTACTGGATGGTTCATGGTGTGGGTTACTGTAGTCACATCCTAGTTCGTGAAGCATGGGCAACGGCTGAGTGGCCTAGCAAGTGGTCCTGAGAGTAGAGATACCAGTTGCTATGGAATGGGAGTGGGCATCTCAGACATATTCTGAGTCATGGCCCACCTTGTGCTCGGGCGGCTAGGACTATACAATCCACCGTTGGTCCCTAACCCGTAGAAGGAGAGATCCTCACTTGGACTATGTGCTAGTAGGGTAGCATCCTGCTTCATGAATTTACCAAGCTCAGACCATTTTATGCAAGCATCAGATCTATGGGAGTAACGGAGACCCACTCTCATTTGACAGGCGAGGGACTCCTTAGAAACAAATTGGCGAACAAAATGGAATTCGATGGGGAGCTATCAATATTAATGGGGCTTTAGAGGATACATCTGGATGTGCTAGGAGTAAGTGATATACGAGTAAGGGGAGATAAAGAGGAAGAGATAGGAGATTATAAAGTGTACTTGACGGGTGTTAGAAAGGGAAGGGCAGAGTATGGGTTAAGGCTGTTTATCAGGAATACCATTGCACGCAACATAGTTTCTGTTAGGCACATAAATGAGTGAATGATGCAGGTAGATGTGGCAGTTGGAGGAATTAGGAGAGAATTGTCTCAGTGTATTCACCATGTGAGGGTGCAGATGAGGATGAAGTTGACAAGTTTTATGAAGCATTGAGTGACGTGGTAGTCAGGGTGAACAGCAAGGATAGGATAGTGCTAATGGGTGATTTCAATGCGAGAGTTGGAAATAGAACTGAAGGATATGGAAGGCTGATTAGTAAATGTGGGGAAGATATGGAAGCTAATGGGAATGGGAAGCATTTGCTGGAGTTCTGTGCTAGTATGGGTTTAGCAGTTACAGATACATTCTTCAAACATAAGGCTATTCACCGCTACACATGGGAGGCTAGGGGTACCTGATCCATAATAGAGTATATCTTAACTGACTTTGAATTCAGGAAGTCTGTTAGGAATGTACGGAATGTAAGGGTAGAAAATCTCCAGGACGAGGAAATTAGACAGAAGTACTTGGATATGTTTAGTGAGAAGTTTCGAACATTGTCAGTAAGTAAGTTAAGGATATAGAAAGAGATTGGGTGGCATAAAGGGTTGCTGTAATAGAAACACCAAGGGAATGCCTAGGAATGATTGTGTATAAAGACGGGAAAAAGCAAACATCTTGGTGGAATGATGAAGTGAGAGCAGCTTGTAAATGTAAAAAGAAGGCTTATCAGATATGGCTCCAAACAAGGGCTGAGGCAGCCAGGGAATTGTACATAAATGAAAGAAACTGAGCAAAACAAATAGTTGTTGAATCCAAATAGAAGTTATGGGAGGATTTTGGTAATAACCTGGAAAGGCTAGTTCAAGCAGCAGGGAAACCTTTGTGGACAGTAATAAAGAATCTTACGAAGGGAGGTTAGAAGGAAATGAATAGGGTTCTGAGTAATTCACGTGAACTCATAATAGATCCCAGGGAATCACTGGAGAGGTGGAGGGAATATTTTGAACATCTTCTCAACGTAAAACGAAATCTTCCTGGTGGTGTTGCGAACAGCCAAGCTGATGGGGAGGAAAATGATGTTGCTGAAATTACCCTTGAGGAAGTGGAAAGGAAGGTAAATAAATTCCATTGTTATAAAGCAGCAGGAATAGATGAAATTAGACCTGAAATTGTGGTATAGTGAGAAGGCAGGGATGAAATTGATTCATAGAGTAGTAAGATTAACATGGAGTGTTGGTAAGGTACCTTCAGATTGGACAAAAGCAGTAATTGCACCTATCTGCCAAGCAAGGGAACAGGAAGGACTGCAACAATTATCGAGGTATCTCATTGATTAGTATACTAGGCAAAGTATTCACTGGCATCTTGGAAGGGAGGGTGCGATCCGTTGTTGAGAGGAAGTTGGATGAAAACCAGTGTGGTTTCAGACCACAGAGGGGTTGTCAGGATCAGATTTTCAGTATACACCAGGTAATTGAAAAATGTTATAAGAGGAATAGACAGTTGTGTTTATGTTTCGTAGATCTGGGCAAACCACATGACAGAGTACCCAGGGAAAAGATGTTCACCATACTGGAGGACTATGGAATTAAGGGTAGATTACTGAA